>NW_021620876.1:3906958-3937337 GCF_004785775.1 Grammomys surdaster
TTGGTTTTTTGAGACAGGGTTTCTCTGTGTAGCCCTGGCTGTCTTGGAACTCGGAACTCAGTCTGTAGACCAGGCTGGCCTCGAACTCAGAAATTCGCCTACCTCTGCCTCCCAAGTGCTGGAATTAAATGCATGTTCCACCACTGCCCGGCAAAATGTCTCTTTATCATATCATGCCACAGAAATTTGAGGAGTTAGTAGACCATCCTGGCTAATTTAGTACTCATCTCATTTCTGCTTTTGTTTTGTGTGTGTGTGCATCTTGCATGAGACATTGGAAGGGTTGTTTTATGTTGACATTGTTACCCAAGCACTTTCCTACTAGTCATTCATGTTACAGTACATAGATCGATGGATGGACGGACAGATGGACGGATGGACAGACAGACAGACAGATAGATAGACAATCAATCTCATGTCTAAGTAATTTCTCCATCTCTATTACCTATATCATACTTGTTAGAGGGCTGCCTTCCCACTCAGTTTGCTGAGACAATCTCTGTTCTTTTTCTCCTTGTCCTAACTTTTATCCCTGCAGCTCACTGCCTTGCCTATGCTGAGTAATCTCTCTGATATGAAAATTTGGTTTTCATCCCTCTTTTGCATAAATTCCATGACTCTACAGCACCTCACATATAATAACAAAATAAATTAGCATACTCTTACAGCTTTTTTTTGGCGTGGGTGGAGGGGCTTCTCACTCATCGTCAGCCTCAATGTCTTCGAAGGCTCAACGCTCCCCAAGTATGAATCTAAAACACTTGGGTTTCAAAGCCCTATTAGAAAGAGTTGTGGACCACACTGTCTACTCTTTGTTGACTGGAGAAGTGATGTAGATTGACAATATATGGGTCACCACTAAATAAGCTAATACACGAAACACAGGCAGTTATGTGAACAGTTGTTATCGCTACCATTTCCCAAAATGTTCATTTAGTCTTGTGATTTTAATACATAAAGTTTTACTTCGATGTTAACCATCTCTACTAATTTTTTAACATAGGATGCTAAAATATAACCTCTGTCATATACATCGGGGCTATGAATTTTTATGCTAGAAGAGAGCCACACCTGGATATTTATAGATTGCTTTTCTAGCCATTGTGAACTATTTGGGACTCTATGAATGGACAATGACACTAATTTTCTTACATGCAGCAGATTCTGTGGCTCAGACTGCTTATCCTTCAGTCTCTGGGCTACAACGGCTGTAGGCATCTTTTCCATTTTCTTTTAAATTACAAGACTGTAAAGAAGCCCAGGGTGCACAAAGGAGATGAGTCCTTCAACACCAAGAAACTGGAGACAGGTCTGAGTCCTCTCCTTGCTTTTCTGGCTGATTTCTGGGTGAGTGATTTTTGTAAGTGTTCTTTTCCACATCAGAGTTCCCGTGTCACTTCCCTGACTTCCTGGGTGTTGAAAGGAAGATGCAGAGGCTGCAACACGGTCTTGCTGGGATCACTCCACTGGTGGCCTCACTGTGACTGCACTGTGCAGTCTTCTGAGAGTCATTCTTGCTAGGCCAGTCTATGGCTTATTCTTCTGGCTTTTCCAAGATTTTGTCCTAATTACATAACCCTTTCTTTCTTTTTTTCTTTTGTTTTTTGGGTTTTTTTTTTCGAGACAGAGTTTCTCTGTGTAGTCCTGGCTGTCCTGGAACTCACTCTGTAGACCAGGCTGGCCTCGAACTCAGAAATCTGCCTGCCTCTGCCTCCCAAGTGCTGGGATTAAAGGCATGCGCCACCATCGCCTGGCTACCTAACCCTTTCTATCTTGGCTTATTTCAGTCACTGAACCTCAACTGATACAAGCTTTGGGAAGTCAACCCAACTCATCCAGGCTTCAGGGAGATAGTGCTGCAACAGGGGAACAGCTGCTTTTGACTCATTTCTACCACCCTGTGCTCCTCCTCCTTGTTAGGTCTCCTTCGTTAGAACCCCTTTGTTAGGAAAACTTCACCAACTCCAGTGAGTCAGACTTTTCTTTTCCCTCTCCAAACACCCCTCTGTGCTGGTGCTTCCTATCACCGCATAGCAAGGATCAAGTGTTTGGATAATTTAGCTAATACATCTATCTTTGATTAGTAACTTATTCTCAGGTAATTAATTATGTTGGTAGAGTGAAGAGATGAATGAAAGTGGAAAGAAATGAGAATAACAATCAATGCAAGAACCAAGTAAGCATTCAATCTGTAATGAAGAAACGTAGTAGCACAATGAAGGATGTACGGTGTTCTTATAGAATGGTGCCAGTCTAAGTGATGCGCACTAAGCACTATGAGTTTAATATTAATTAATTTATTTCAGAATTATTATTTTTTAATTTATGTGTCGGTATTTCTGTGTGTGCGTGCACATGTTCCTGTAGTCACTGGATACTCATGAAACCCAGAAGAGGAAGTCGCATGCTCTGAAGTAAGATGTTGGATATGGATGGGTGCTGGTAACCACATTCTAGTCCTCTGGAAGAGCAGCAAGTTCTCTTAACTGCTGGAAAATGTTTTACTTCTTATTGAAGGTACTGTAGAATTGAACCTAGGGCTTCACACACACTTGACAAACATCCTATTACTGAGCTGTATATCTAGGTAGATTCTTTAGTTATTAAGTGGACTTTGGTTGCATTTCCATTTTTTCTCTATATAAAAAGGAAGCTTATAACACATTTCTGATAGAATTAATTCTGACATAAACAATGCTGGTTAAAGGCTCTGAGACCCCAAGGACAGGCCTAGATAGACCACATGTAAGTTCCTGAAGATTCACTGAGAGTGGACTATTTCAAGTATGTCATAACTAACATGTGACAGTATGTGCTGAAGTTCTATGTATTTGACAAGACTCCTGGTGATCAGGATGTGGCAAGAATATATTTTCCATGCAATAATATATTCATTTACAACACAATAAGTAAAGAGGCACAAATAATACTTGGAAGATCAGCACACTCTATTTTTATTCCTATCCAAAAATGGACAAATCACCTTAATTATAGTTTTCAATAAAACAGATGCCAAGAGATTATAGTCCTACTCATTATACCTGTGCTAGTTTCTAGAAGAAAAAAAAATCTTGTAGCTTTTCAAAGACTCATGGAATTAGAGAGGTGGAAAGGACACCGTTTACCACCCCCAGTTCATAATTGAGAAAATCGTAGGCACAGAACTGACAAATGGCAGTTACCCAGTGGGCTGAATAAGGGTTAGAGGGGGCACGGCTAGGGGCAGCCCCTGCCTCTGAATACCACTGCTGTGGTCCTCCTACTTAATCAAGAAGTAAAATCAATTTCATAGTTTGTTTTAATAAAAATTGCCTAAGAGTAAATCTAACCATGGGTTTATAGTTTAATTGCATACATTTCTATGAGGTACAAAGCATTTGCCCTTATGATATGTAAACTGTAAAGTTTGATGTTATATAAACTCTGTTACAAAACACATAGAGATAAAGCATAAGTATTTTAAACTTATCACATATGTTTTTTACTGCTAACATTATCTGACAGACACCCAAAGTCTTGAGATGTGAAACCATAGCGGGTAAGGAATGGACAACCTGTGACCCTAAAGAACAGAGTGAGGCCAGAAAGAGAAAATAGTCATTGCTACCTCAGGAGTGTGCACGTGTGTGCATGCACAAATGCACATACATGCACATGCATGCACATGCACACGCATGCACGCACACAAACACTGCTTTCTGCTGCTTTCCTATTGTATTTAAGAAGTTACAAAAAACTTCCCATTTATTTTAGGCATTCAAGCCTCTCCCTTTTATTTAAAATTGTGCAATTATACTGAATTGTGTACATACACATGCACATACACACTTCCCATGGCTCTATGCTTACACAACCCAAGAAGCCCTATCCTGTCTTCATTCAAAATTGAGATGCTCTGACTCCCATACGCTGTTTCCATAACACTCATCTCATTTTTCATTCCATAGTAATGACTTATTGACTGTGTTTATTGTCTATTGTGTTTACCCCCTCATCTGCAACGTAAGCTCCACGGCTGCTGTCTTCCTTTGTTTTCCTCTCTGATTTAAGATGGTAGAACATCTTTGACCATAATAGTTACTCGAGGAATATTTGTTGAATCAGTGAAATTGAGAAAACAGGGAATAGGGCATTTGGAACATCTTGATAGATTATTAATTTTTAGAAGTGCTTGGAGAAAATATAGGAAAAGATTGTAACAATATAATTGTAGAATGCCAAAGAATACAGGTGCTACCACACGCTGAGGCTCATACTAAGGGCTTTGTATCCATTGTCCTGTATTTCTCACTAAAACTATTATTATATTCAATTTACAGCTGGTGAAAGTGAGGATAGTTTGTCAAGGTATACACAATTGATAAAGGGTGGACCCAGAACTCACAACTCCGCATCTTTTTGACTCCAAAGCCCATGGCTACAATCATTGCTCTGGGACAAAGTACTGAGAGTAAGCTCTATGATCAAGAGAGTAGACAGAGCCATCCTAGCCTCCAGACTCCGCTTTTTCTTAAAGTTGCTAACTGGACTGGAGCCTTCTGTGACATACCTGTAGATTCATACTGAAAAGATTTGGATTTCTTCTGTTGTGATCTTTGCATTTACCACACAGCATGACTCTCACTATAGCTAGAAGGGTCTCCTAACATGATTTCTAATCAAAAGAAAGTTAGCAGCCAGGCACGATGATTCACATCTGTAATTGTGGAACTGGAGAGGTTGAAACACCAGAGCTGTTGTGAGTTCAAAGCTAGCTTGGGCTGCAGAGTAAGACACCGTCTCACAACAAAACAAAATCAACAAACAAAAGGAGGTTAGCACTGTCACACTCAGTGATCAATCAATCCTCAAACCACAGAATTTAAAACATCAGTGCTTGTCATCTTGCTTGGACATTGGAAAACAGCTTAGCAAGCACACATACTAGGGCAGAAGGTAGCAGGGCTGCCTCCACAGCAAACCTGTCTGTTTCTGTAAGTACCTAAGTGTCACGTAATAGAAAGCAATCTGCCCCCTGAATATAATCATAAGCACGTTTCTCTTTCATTCTCACACTTTAAATTGTGCTGACATTTTCCCACCTATATATTTCTCCTTTACTTATAAACGGAAACATGGAACCTTTATTCACCACCTTCATGGGTCAAAAAGCAATATCAGATAGCATCCCCAATCAAAATGGATATGGAGTAGCTATGAAGATAGAAGAGGGGCTGGGGATGTATAGGACAAAGATGCTGTGGGAGCACATGCTAGGGACTTAGGAGACTTATGGACCAGAAAGGGGAAAGTCCTGTTCAAAGACTTGACCATGGAGAAGTTGACATTAAGTAAGGAGCCTCTGTAGATTCTGATCATTCTACTTTTCTCCCCACCCCCACCCTCAGTCCTTCTCTTCACTCAATAGGAATAACAGTAATTACTGGGAGGCAGCTGTTTCTGAAGAATCAGAAGAGAAAGTAAATCACTGTTAATAAAGTCATTTGGAAATTGCTACCGAGGACTTTCACTCATGTTGCAAATGTCAGGATGTGTCACATGGCTGCATCACACACGTTATCATTTAAATAAGGATCCCAACCATGAAACCCCTCAGAAAACACAGCTTATTTATGGAACAATTACCTGTGTGGTCAAGCCATTCTTAAGCTTAGGTATTCAGAGAAGTCAGCAGGGTTGGGTGCTGTTTAATAGTCACAGATTTCTCCACATACCCAAGCCAGGTGTTCGAATTCTTAAAAAGTCATAATTTTTAAAAATTGATTTTTAAAAATCGCTGTTGATTCTGATAAACCTCACTTGGAAAAAAAACTATAAGACTTTAAAATACAAAGGATACAGCATTGGAGCTAAGTTGAGTCTCTCTGTTTCTCTGTATCTCCCTGTCTATCTCTGTCTCTATCTCTGTGTCTACTCCCATGTGTGTGTGTGTGTGTGTGTGTGTGTATGTGTGTGTGTGTGTGTGTGTGTGTGTGTGTGTGGTGTTCACTTGCTCACACAGGTCAGTGCAAAAGCTGGAGGCCATAGGCTGACATGAAGATTTCTTCCACCATGGCATTCCATATTATGTTTTGAGATTGAGTTTGATCCTGGAGCTCACTGTTTAGGCTAGACTGATTTGCCACTTAGTGCCCTAGGATCATCCTATCTCTGTCTCTCAGAATGGGCTTACAGATGCGTGCTACCATGCTCTGCTTCTATGTAGTTACTGGCAAGCCAAACTCAGTTCCTCATTCTTGTATGGCAAGCACTTTACTCACTGAGCAATCTCCTCAGCCTTCCCCCAAAATTGAGTTCTTGATGTACTCCTGACACATACTTAGAAAGCTAAATAAGTCAAGCTGGAGGTACATAAACACTGGAATTTCCAATGTTACCTAAATAATTAGTAATACCACTATCTTTTGTAAAGAAAAAGAAGAAAATATTTTGTTCCTCCTATTGAATTTCAGCAATATTTAAAGAATGTTCTCCCAAGTCCCTCAAGCATTTTAATGACATTACTCAGAAAATAAAATTGCTATTTATCATCCTAAGTACCAAAGGTTGGACACTAAATATCACTCTATACAACAAGCCATATATAAGAGCTGGTTTTGTTTGCTTGCTTGCTTGTTTTTAAAGAGCTGTTTTATTGTCAGTACCTATTTTTATATTCGTGATCATGTTTAAATATCAGAGTAAGCCTTAAAAGTAGGCACCATTTTTATCCCCATTTTACAGTTTAGGGAACTGAGGCCCTGGGATTAGTAAGGAGTTTGTTAAAGGTCATATAACTAGGAAACAGCAGAGAGAGCCAGTATTCACTGAAGAATTTTCTGACTCCAAACACATCAGCTCTTAGGCTGGAGGCAATTCTGCTTATATGGGAAGCTTTGGTATAGACAGACCCCTTGAAGATGCACAGATAAAGAAAATACCCAATACGAATTGCATAGCTTACTGCAAATATATAGTCCCCATTGAATAACAAGCCTATTCCATGAGAAATGACATAAAATCAAAACGTAATTATGCTTCTCCCAAATATAAATGAAACCTCAAATCTACATCGATATCCAGTGTCCGTCAATCCCTCCAGACACGCTTCAACTGTGGATATTGCCAGTCTTGTTGCCAGCATCAAAACATTTTCGCTCTGTGTCGTGACCACCTGAAACCTCCAGAGACGAGTGTTTCCTGACAGACATTCTTGTAACAGTATCTTTATATTTTTTTAATGAAAAGATTTATATTATCCCATATATAGGTTTGTATTAAGCCCTAATACATTTAGCCTCTTACCGAAATGTCGGAGGCACATAGAATAAACTATTCTTTTTTTTTTTTGGTTTTTCGAGACAGGGTTTCTCTGTGTAGCCCTGGCTGTTCTCCCAAGTGCTGGGATTAAAGGCGTGTGCCACCACCGCCCGGCTATAAATTTTTTTTGTTTTGTTTTGTTTTGTTTTTCAAGACAGGGTTTCTTGTTATAGCCCGGGCTGTCCTGGAACTCACTCTGTAGACCAGGCTGGCCTTGAACTCAGAGATCCGCCTGCGTCTGCCTCCCAAGTGCTGGGATTAAAGGCGTGCGCCACCACTGCCCAGCCGAATAAACTGTTCTAATCACTCAGGACTACACACAAACCCAAGAGTTTGAAAAGAATGATAGCGGTTGCACAAGTCATACAAAGGACATGTCCTAAAGTTCCAGTTTGTTTTTCTTAGCATTCAAAGCCAACCTAAGAACTAAAAATCTCATAGCCCCGCCTTTTCTTTGCTAACTGAGGTAATGCTCTCTTCTCTTCCACCCCAGGCCGTGAGGTTGGCTCTTCTAGTCTATCTTCCCCCAAGTATTTCAAGGTGCCTTGCTCTTCTGCCCTAGTTCTGAGGAACATTTTGTGTTATATTGTACTTTGCAGCTATTTTTAATTTATTTATTTTTGTGGGTTTTTTTTTTTTTTTTGTGAGACAAGGTTTCTCTGTATATCCCTGGTTGTTCTGGAACTCACCCTGTATACCAGGTTGGCCTCAGACTCACAGAGATACACTTGCCTCTGCCTCCCCAAGTGCTGGGATTAAAGGTGTGCACCACCACTCCCCAGCTACAGCTACTTTTGCTACTGAAGCACAAGGTCCTTTAGCACAGGGACTACAAATGTTTGGTGTCTCTTGTGATAACCATAGATGCTGGCCCAAGGAGGCCCATAATAAATGTTGCATGAATGAATGAATGAATGAATGAATGAATGAATGAATGAATGAATCAGTGACCAGGAAATACACAGGCTCCTGGAGCTCTGCCCTTCCTTCCATGTTCATCTGGGCAACAGTCTGAGCTTTACTGATTGGTAGGAAGAAAAAGACTTTGGTCATTGCTTTCCTAAGTGAAAACCAAGATTTCATTTCAGTTCAGCTCTTCTCTGTGCTTTACTTTGAAAACCTAAGGTAAATCCAAGCTATGAAGGGCTATGCACGCCAAGCCTTACAACTAGGAAGCCAATGGATGGAATGGCAGTGGGCTAAGAAACTGAGGGACTTGTTGCTATTAACTTTTTACTTTTGAACAGAAAACATTTTTGCCTGGTGTTCTTAGAATACCAGTATCAGGGAGACAGAGCTAGGTGGCTTCCTGGAACTTGTTGGCCAGATGGTCTAGACTTCTTGGATAGTGTCAGGTCATCAAGAGTCCCTGTCTCAATACAAAACAGCTGTATGGCCTCCACAGACATTGGCACACATATGCAAATACACCTGTATACATACACATATGTGCATACAGACACACACACACCGCCGCCACCACCACCACCACCACCACCACCACCACCATATCATATGCAGAAATGTGTGTACACATGAACAGAGTTATATCTGGAAAGGATGAAGAATGGGATTCTATCCAGAAATCAAAGTTTAGAAGCAACAACCTATGTCAACCTCCATCATTGATTTAATTATGTATAGAACAATGAAGATTGAAAGGATCAAGAATGGTTATACTCCAGGTGCTGATGAAGCTTCAGGAGGTTTTGTTGTTCTATCTAAAATTATCTATGACAGTTTGGATGACATGTTCACTCTCCTCTTCTTTGGTTGGGCAACGTTCTAGTTATTGTTCTATAGCTGTGTGGAGACACCATTACCAAAGCAACTTACAGAAACAAGCATTTAACTGGGAGCTTGCTTACAGTTTCAGAGGATTAGTTCCTGATCTTCATGGTATGGCAGTAGGCAGGCAGCTATGGTACTAGAGAAGCAGCTGAGAGCTTTGGTCTGATCCACAACTTTCAGACTCGAGGTGGGGAATGAGAGAATTAGACTGGACCCGGTGAGGGCCTTTGAAACCTCAAAGCCCACCTCCAGTGACACACTTCCTAATCCTTCTCAAACAGTTCTACTAACTGAGTACTAAGCATTCGAATATATGAACATCTGGAGCCCATTCTCATTCCTACTACCACAGGCCACATTCCTTCTACCGTCTTTCTTCGCTCCTTCTCAACTCCCTCCATTGTAATATGGAACATTTTCACTTCATTTTTTCCTTCTTCTAGGGCACTAGCTGCAGCCAGCATGCTAGGGGACCTATAACAGCTGGTCTGGAGTTTGTAGAGAAGACAGAATCAAATTCAAGGTTCAGAAGAAAAGTTTGTTGTTGAGAAAAGAGGATGACGTTTCAAGGATGAAATTTGGCATGATGGGAAGAGGAGGCCATGTCTTTCCAAATAGCTAAGTACTTCAAGACCCAGAGTCAATTATTCCACTGTGAAATTTTTAGCTAGTGTCTCTGTTTTTCACTTTGTTATTTTTCAAGAAACCCTTTCTCACAGGCTGGCCTCATTATACTCTCTTCTTGTGTGGTGGGGGTAAGCCTAGCTGTGAATCGGTATAAAACTTGCCATTTAATACTGCCTCCCCTAGCCTTAACTGTTACATTCTTTACCTTGAAGTATCTTTTTTTTTTTTTTTTTGTAGGCAACTTCACAATGGTATGTGACTTGCACTGTTCCCATCCTACTTCTCTGGTCACGTGTGCTTCCTGTATTAAAACTGGTCCTCCAGATAAACACTCCTGGCCCATCTCCCAGTCCCGATGATCCTCCTTCACTTGGGGGTGGAGAGAGAGTTACAGATTTCTTTCTCTCCGTTGTTCTTTGCTGACTCTTTGCCTGTGTAGTGGTTCTAACAGATCGTCCTTTTTCATCTGACTTTGAATAATTTTCTGAGGGATGTGATAAGAACTAAGAAGTAAAGAAAAAAATTGAGACCACTTACAAATCCAGATTTTTGTAGCTCCATTAGATAGGACCTGAACACCTTCAAAATACACCACACAATGAAACTGAATGTGGAGTATTGGTGAAATTGCAGAACCACTCAAGGAGCACAAGGAATAGGCAGACATATAAAGAAATAGCATATTTCTGGATAGCTGCAGGCACAATATCAGGTCATAAACACTGTAAGTAATTGTAGCTAAATTTCTCCAGGTTGGGGAGAAAAGGCAGATTCTTCAAATTACAGGGTAGTAAATGAATCACTGAGTAGAGGTGCAGCTTTAGAAAATGGTGGAACACCCATTACTTGGCCATTTCCAACTAGCTAACTTTTAAGGGAAGTCTTTGCTTAATGACACATACATATACCCAGCATCCCCTGTCCCATAGCTGGGAACCCTAGCCTTTCACCTGGCCACTGTCAGGCGATGTGTTTTTGTTTTTATGCTTTGTTGTTGTGAAGTTCTTGAGCTCTGTGGGAGATTCCAATTGTGGTATGATTAATTTCCCCCTCTGAACAAGAATTAGACCCAGTTAAGCATTTCTGTTCTAACAGAAACCCCTGTTTCTTCTACCATTACCCTCACTTACATCTCACACTGGGTAACTATTCACGCTTATTGAGAGAATCAAGCAAAATATCTTTTTCTACCTGGTCCACAGCCTAAGCAGAAAACATTGGTGAAGCCAAGGGAATTCAGTCCTTTTTCAATTAACACAAAGAAAAAGTTGGGGCATGTTAATGATACTTTGTAAAATGATTAAATAGTTTCTAATAAAATTATTAGATTATTATTAGGTAAAATATTGATTATTACTAGGTAATTTTTTTTCCAATAAAATAATCTCAGTATCTGGAGAGGGTGGTACAACTGGCTTTCTGAGATTCGATTCTTCAGTTTTTTCTTCATTTTTTAAGCTCTAGTCCACATCCTGTCTGAAGTTTCTGTTTTCATTTTATTTAGCAAGACATATTAAATCCTCTTTAAGAACAAATTTGTCTCTGATAAAATTAGTAAATGTAAATTTAAAAATGTATAAACTCTTCTAACAAAACTGTATCAGGTATTTTTATGAGTAGGCTGTGGGAAACATGGATATAATGGTAGCACACTTATAAAGCAGCAATCATTTCTAGGGAAGACTAGAAGACCAGATAAAGAAAGAGGTTCCAACTTAACCTGCACTGTTCAGTTTCTTCAAAAGAAATCTGAGGGACTAACAAACCCGCTAAGTTCTAATGACAGCCTTAGGTGACTGGTATATTGTATCATGCACTATAAATTCCTTTGAGTTCAAGTAACACACATGTAGGTGGTTCTAGGACAAGCTCAATAAATGTGGACTGCTGATTAATGGGTTAAGGTGGATGTGTTGGGAGGCACGTGCTTTAGGTTCTGCCTTTGACAGTGCTTTAAAAAATGACTGAGAAAAATGTAAAGAAGGCATGAGGTTTGTGAATGAGTCACAGACACTGAAATCAATAGCACATGTGTTGAATGAACTAATTGATCTACAGGAAAGCACTGCAAAAGGGACTCAGACGAAGGTTAGAGAAAAGAGAAAGGAAAAGGAAAGCCACTGTTTACTGAGCATCTACTGCATGCTAATACCGTTCTAAGAGTCTTGTAAGTGTTATTTACTTTTCACAATAACCTTCTGAAATGTTAATACCAACTGAGACAAGCAGAAGTTATGAAATCTTTCCAAGTTCACAATGCTTAGTATGTGTCAGAATGAAGATACGGGAAACAGCTATGTTGGTGTAGTCCTTGGGCCTCGGTTCTGAACTACCAAACAATAATCAGGCTATGAACCCTTGCGCCTCAATTCCTCCAAGTAAATTATACAGCACTGGTCCATCCTTAAAAAACAAAACAAAACTTTTTTTTTATGCTTTTTGAGAATAAGCACAAAAATAGGCCAACAGAGCTTAACGACATTTTAGTTTGCATTAACTGAACTATTTTATCAAGGATCTGTGTTCACTCTGTACCCTACACTACTCAGCCTCTGCCTGTGCGTCACACTTGAAGGAACACGTCCACAAAGACAATAGGCAGGGTCTGTGCGAAAAGACTAAGAGTCAAGAACGATGCTCCAGAGAGAATGTGCTGAGACAGTAGAGCTAGTTTGGGAAAGACAACAGGGCGAGGTGTGGTTATGAACAGTGTGGTCTTTGCATGTTCGCTGTACCATGTTCAGGGATTAGGTTATTCTATGTAGTCTCAAGGGAACAGAAAAAGTAAAGAACAGTAGCTAAAATTTAAAAGGAAAAAATTATGCTAAATGTCAGGAAGAATTGTATGTAATGAAGAAAACTGCCAGATGAGACAGGCTGTCTTGGGAGCGGGGCCACTGCCAGAGCTGGGTATGGGAGAACACAAGTTCTCGCTGAGAATGCAGCTGAAGCTCTCGACGGGGACAGTGCTAGAAGGACCTTCCTGCTGATGCTAAATGATGGTCAGAGTCACTAGCGGGGGAAACTAGTTTCCACGCAGAGACCAGTTTGTATGATGCCATCCGCAAGCGACTTTCCGGCATGTTCTGCTTCCTTCTACTCACACACAGACAAATAAATAAAAAGAAAAAAAAAAGAGGAAGGAAAAGAGGTGGAAAGAGAGAAACTTTGCAGAACTAAGGCTAACCCAGCTTTGTTGCTAGTTGAGGATCATTTAATCTCTCCTCGATTGTTTGAATTTCTCTTTGTGAAAAAGACAACCCTGCTGGTCAGGGTGGCAGGCACTGCAATCCCAGCATCGGCAAGTCGGAGGTATTATAATCTTTAGTTCAAGGTCATCCTCCATTACAGAGTGAGTTCCAGGCCAGCCTGGCCTACAGTGAGACCCTATTCAAAAAAACAAAAACAAAACCAATTCCTCCTGCCCCTGCCCCCAACAACAGCAACAGCAGCAACAGCAGCAGCAGCAGCAACAACAACAACAACAACAACCACCACCACCACCAAGATCAAAAGGCAAACCAGAGCCGGGAGGTTGTGGCACACTCCTTTAACCCCAGAGCTCAGGAGGGAGAGGCTGCGGAATTTCTGAGTTTGAGGACAGCCTGGTCTACAGAATGTGTTCCAGGCTACACAGTGAACCCCTGCTTTGAGAGGTGGGGAAGGGGAGCAACAACAAACCCGAAACTAGGATAAGGAAACAAGGATTATACAATAGACAAGTTAATGTGAATGGGGAAGAGCCCAGGAGGCCTCACTAAACCTCCTACAACTACAGGCAACTGAGAAGTGCTGAGTCCTCACCCAGGGAAGAACTGAGTCTTCACCCAGGGAAGAACACACCAATTGTTATCCAATACCAAATGCTCAGCCCTGAAAACACACATACAAGTAACATTATACAGACTGAGAAGGTTGTTCTTCTAAATTTAGGAAAACACACACACACACCAACAATTACTGAAAAGAATGTTTGTGAAGTTGAAGAACAAAGATATATGGGAGATATATGGGAGGGTTTGGAGGGAGGGAAGGGAAGGGGAAATTGATTAATTATATATATTACATAATATATACAGATTACAATATCAATTATATTATATAAACAGACTATTAAATAAAAAATAACATAAAACAATGATTGGGGAACATGCTACCTTGCTATTTGTCTTATCTGTCTAACATGGATTTTAGTGATCATGCCCAGGTTATCTAAAATGTAAAATACTTTAGACAATTAAACAATATGAAAATATAACCTCTGGTGACTATAATGTCAGTTCTACTTATTTATATGGGATCCTTATCTTCTCTGTCACCTCTTTCTTCTCTGGATACCGAGTGCTTTGATTTTTTTATTTGATTTTATCTTCTAGCACAGATGGCCTTTCCGAGTTGGTTTTCTTCTCTTGTTTACCTGTTGTCTAGATGCTTGCTTTCTACTACAAGAGCGATATGGATAGAATCTCACAGAGGGTCACAGGAGATTAGGGATGCCAAAGTACTTGGTTGAGCAGCACGCTAAACACCTAAAACAGCAGGCTATTTATTCTTTCTTCTTCCTGTGTATTCTGCTGGTTCGCTTTAGCACTGTGAATTCTTAGTCCTAATTCTTAGTCTCTAATTCTTAGTCCTTTTACATTGGCTTTAAGGGATGTGGTATGCTTTCCACTCCCTTATGCATACCTTCCACTTGCATATGCATATATATTATATAGAACAGAAGTGAATCTCAGAAAGGTCAAGTACGAGTCATAAATTGATGTCTAAGGCACCGTGACTTTCTCAAGTTGGTTTGTGTCAAAATGCATGATCAATACATTTGCTTTTTTAGGTGCCATTATGCCCAACTGATTGTTTTATTCTAGGCTGAGGCTAATAACTTTCATTTTATTTATGTATTTTTATTCCTTTTTTTTTTTTGAGACAAGGTCTCACTATGTAAATCAGGCTGGCCTTGACCTTCTACACTTTTGCTAGGATTACAGATAAACACTACCACACCTAGTCACCGCTGTGTGTAGAGATGCTGGAGTCCATAGAGTATGGGGTAAAAGGCAATCACAAACCATGGGTATGTAAACTGCAACAAGATCTGCTAACTCTATTGGTATGATAGTTAAGCTTTACAGAACTGGGCCATGCTTCTGCCATTGACTTACATGTGTAAAAGATATATAAAAATAACACTGATTGACTGACCGCTTAACTATTATATAGATATTTTTCCTTTGTTTATAAAATGAGGATAATGAGAGTAATTAAAATAGTATATATATAATATATAAGACATTTAAAATTTAATTACACTTATTATCCTCATTTTATAGACAAGGAAAGTAATTTCTAGAGTGATTAAATTTTTTTTCCCTAACGTGTAACATCCTTTTCTAAGGAGTGGAAACATCAGGATTTGAATTAGGATTGTAAAAGAAAGCAAAATAGAAGAATTTACTTATGTATTTAGATAACAGATACACGTCTGCCGGTCAGTGGTGGTACATGCCTTTAATCCCAACACTTGGTAGGCAGAGGCAGGTGGATTTCTGAGTTTGAGGCCAGCCTGGTCTACAGAGTGAGTTCCAGGACAGCCAGGGCTATACAGAGAAACCCTGTCTTGAAAAAACAAAAAACAAAAAACAAACAAACAGACAAACAGACACACATCTATATACACACTTATGCACATATTTAAAATTAACTTCCTAGAGGGACTGGCATAGAGAACCTATTCAACAAATGTCATGAAGAGGAATAGTGAATAGACCTGTAGAACAATATGATGCTCGTACAAATGGACCATTAATGTGCAATGATTATGTATGTATGTATGTATGTATTTATTTATTTATCTATTTATTTTTCAAGACAGGATTTCTCTGTGTAACAGATCCTTGGCTGGCTTGGTTTTGTTTTGTAGACCAGGCTGGTCTTGAACTCACAGAGGCCCGCCTGCCTCTGCCTTCCAAGTGCAGGGAGTAAAGGCATGCAAGTACAATTATCTCTATTCTATAGGCTGTGTGGACCTGCCGATTTTCCCGTAAGAAATGACTAGGAAGAGAATGACTTCAGTCCATGCTTCCTTGTGCCAGTCAGGCCAGTTAGCCCCTCTCACTGTCAGAGACTGCTAAACTAGAATGCAAAAGCCTGAAGCACACTAACAGAGTCCAGATCCAAGTGGACTACGAATAAATTCAAGCTCCAATTTTACTTCTTATTTACTTCATGACTTCATTTTTTGTGACCATGTGCTTTATAAATAATAATTTATCCATACTGATATATTTTCATGTACAGATAAATATAATAGTGTTAACTCCCTATACACACACTTTCACTGAGAGTCCTGTGTAATATGAAAGTTTGATACTGTAACCTTATATGATTCATTTATGTTAAATGTATTCAACAAAACATGATCATAAAAATAAAGTATGTCTTCCTGTGGTGGAAGATGGAGGTAAAGAGGGGAGTGGGCTAGCCTTCCGAATTTTTCATTTTATATAATATGCTAAAAGTAAGTTGTAACACTTCACACAGCAATTAAATATATCAACTGTTGCTAATTTTTTTAACTTCAAAAACAAGTGCTTCGAAATCCTCCGGAAATGTTTCCTCTGTCTGCCTCTTGTCTGTGAAGGTTGTCATTTCAAAAACAGGGCCTTCCAGCTGCTCAAAACCTAGGAAATGTTCAGGCCTTCATTTTCTTCACCACTGACATTCTGTGCCTACCTAACTTGTCCCTGCCTCCTTTTTCATCCAGGCAAGCTAGAGATAGGAGTTGGCACGGTCTTCAGACCAGTGTAGAATGAGTGAGGAACACTTATTTCTTTCTGTCAGTTGAATGAAGAGGGATACTTATCACATGGAATACTGTGGTTTTAGGCGATTTTTCCTTTAACATGTATTTTCTTTTAAAAATAAACAGAACACCACACCTCTAAACAGTACTTCCCTTTCTGAGCGTCATAAACTTGTTTTTTCTTTAGGTTACTTTTTTCCACTCTTACACAGATGCACACATCCACTTAATATTTTAATATGTGGGGAAAATATCTTAGGATCGCATCAAGGAAACAAAACAGCTGGGACAGATGTGGGGACATACACCTTTAATTCCAGAAAAAAAAATCAGCAAAAGTTAATATATTTAACTCGGGAGATAGAGGCAGTGGGGTCTCTGTTAATTCAGAGGGAGCCTGATTTACATAGTGATTTCCAAGTCAGGCAAAGCCTCACAGTCAAACCTTGCCTCAAAAAATTAAATAAAACAGAACGGAAAGGTTATCTTACTCAGTTTACTTTCAAAATTTCGGCTATCAGCTAGACTATAAAAATCATACTATTTAATCTTCAAAACTGTTTGTATTTAATATTCTTGAAAATTTTGGATCTTGGTCAGAAGGAACTCCAGGAAAACATCTGGGACCTAGAATAGTGCCAGCGAGTTGTAGACGCTGAATAACCATTTAATGAAGGCAATCTTGGGAATGCTTATTTTAATCTTCAGATAAAAACTAAAATCAAGTCTAAGAATGAAGGAGACTAAAAGAACTCATATGCTCAAAAGATTGCTCAACTTGTTAAAAACTTGTGTATGGATTTTATTCTGTTTTAATTCCTAGGTTTGGTTCTTTCTCAGTATCCCTTTGGCTTGTTTATATCAAACTGTTAATCAAGATCTGCCAAAGACGTAGCATAGTAAAAATATCATTAAAACTAGATCGCGCATTCACTGTCTTCAGAAGTCACCGACCATACAGCAGTCACATACAGTGGGAAATATATAAAACAAAGGATATATACATATATATCCCACAAATTTCGGCTATATTGAACCAAGAGGCCTATTTCTAAGGCAGACTGTCAATTGTCATTTTCCCACAAGGTGTGTAATTTCAGTACATCTTGTGTACCCATACAGGTGATTGCCCTCCGACTTTTAAGTGCACATTCGGCTATTTTAGCATAAGGTTTATCTTTGTTTCTGTGTGTTGTGTTGAATTTTTTCTTTCTTTCTGAATTTGCCTGCTAACGAGGCAGTCACAATCTCAATGCATTCTAGTCTTGATAAACTTATCTCGCACTATTTTGGCCTATGTGATGGCTAACCCATTGGCAAAAGAAATCTAAGCCGATAAAAGCCTTTCTCGGCCACTTGTTAGCAGGCCCGGCAGTAAAATCATAACACAATGCTCGCCTCTTTCATGGGGCACCACAAGGCAGCGATCAAACCCACCCCTCCTCACTTCCATATCCAGTGGAGTTGTAGTTTATTACCATAACCCTTCCAAGTCAAAAGGACATCAGTTTCAAGCCTGGCAACTTGGTACAGAGAGGGGCTTCCCCCCGACCCCTACTCTGCTGGGCCTCTCTACCTGTCCTCGCTCACTGTCTACAGGTCCCGAACATTAGAAAATAGAAAACGTGATGATCTTTGTGTGTCTCTGTGAAATGTGTGTATGTGTGCGTGTGTTTGGGTGTAACGCGCCTCCTGTTTGGCTGCGCCGCCCGTCCGTCACGGCGCGGGCCAATGGCAGGCTGCCTTATATAAAATGAGTGTTTTCAGTCTCTCCGGGTTGCATGTACTGTATGTGGAGCAGTGTACAGTGGAGCGGAGGCAGCGCGGCTCCGCGAGCTCCTCTCCACTTTCCCATAGAGAGCCCCTGACTGGCCGCTGAGGGCGAGCCACACACACGCCCTCGCGCCGCGGCGAGCCCGCGAGGTAGGCGCCCGCCATCCGCAGCCTTCGCAGGCGCTCTCCCGCACTTTCTGTTTTCCTACTCACTTGCGAGCCGCCGGGGCTGCAGCCCGAGGACTCCGCGGCAGGAGCGGCGGCGGCGGCGGCGGCGGCAGCCGGTAGGGTGGACTTGAGGAAGGCGAGGGGAGCCCGCGCGTCCGGAGCCCGAGCCGCCACCGGCCGGCGCCTCGCGGGCCACTTTCCCCTCAGCCAAAACTTTGGGTGGCGAGAGGTCGGGCCGAGGGTCGCGGCGGCCGCACCGGCGGGCCCGGGCCGGGGGGCGCGCGACGCTGCCCGGCGAGCGCGAGCTGGGGGCCGGGCTGGGGAGGAGTAGGCCAGCCGGTGCCAGGCTGCGTTTGCAGGCAGCACCTCTCGGCGCCCGGGCAGCGCCGCCCGAGGGGGCACGGAGCCGGGGCGCGGGGTTGAGCCGCCTGAGGAAAACAACAACGGAGCGGTGCTCACGCCGGCGGGCGGCTCGTGGCCGCCCCGGGAGCCCCAAACTTCAAGGAGGCGAAAGTACGTGGAGGAGCCCCGGGCAGGGCTCGGCTGCTGGGGGGAGGTGGGGCCTGAGGAGCCCGGGGCAGGGGTGGAAGGTACGGGAAGGCTGCCCTCGGTGGGTCTGGGCTGGCTACGTTTGGTGTGTGCGACGGTGACCGGGACCAGCAGCCCGGGTTGCTCGTTCATCTGCAGAGTTAGGATTTGGGTGTTCCGGCCCCGAGATCCGTGTCCCCCTCACCCCCCACCCCCAGCCAAATGCGCGGCGAGTGGAGAAAGTGCTGTTCTAGTGCCAGAGTAGCCTGGAGGAAGAACAGGGGAGAGGGGAAGAAGGCGAAGAAGGCGAGAGAGGGAGAGCGAGAGGAGGGGAGGGGAGGGAAGGGGGAGAGGGAGGGGGAGAGGGAGAGAGAGGGAGAGAGAGAGGGAGAGAGGGAGAGAGAGAGGGAGAGAGAGAGGGAGAGGGAGAGGGAGAGAGAGAGAGAGAGAGAGAGAGAGAGAGAGAGAGAGAGAGAGAGAGAGAGAAACGGGAGGGAAGAGAGGAGGGGGGAGAGGAGGAGGGAGGCTGTGTCAGGATTTTGCTTGAATGTGGGATTATGTTGTGTCAATAAGTTTAAGGTGGAGAGAGAGCGAGGCTGGGGGTGGTGGCAGTGGAGGGGAGGAGGAAGGCCTTGGCTGTTTAAAGACTCATTCTGAAGGTAAGTTATGGCATTGCATGGTCGCGATGACAGAAAACTTGCAGATCCTTTATCCGGGGATGGGGTCGATGCCTCTCGAAAGAGCTCCCCAGCCCTCCGAAGCCACGCTCGTGTTACACTGTTATTTGCTGCGATCCGGGTCGCTAGTAAATTACAGAAATCAGACTGGAGCCTTCTTTTCCTCCTCCACCTCGTCTCGCTCACTCACCCTCAGAAATGTATTATTATTATTATTTTATTTATTTTGGGGATATCGCGTGAAACTTAACGTAACTGAGACCGAACCCGAGCCCTGTAATTTACAAGGACCCTGAATCCAGGAATCTGGAACACGTTTATGTGTGAAATACCCGCGATCATTTCTGCTAAATGAGGAAGGTAAAACGAAACGATGCAAAAAGCTAAGACACAACATGTACGACAGAGGAGGGGGGGGAGAGGGAGAGACACAGAGACAAGCTATTTTTTGCTTTCCTTTCTACAGAAAGGAAAATAAAGCGTGCATTCCCCTTCCTTCCCAGTGTGTAGGGTCTAGTCAATATTTTAACTGTCTGAGGACAAATTAGTCCAGGTGGATCTTGTTGAAAAGTTTCGCGAGGTGGGGTGGAGGTGGGGGGGGTTGCTAGAGGGGGAGGTGGGTGGAGGTGGTGGGGGATGGGGACCGAGCTAGCTCTGCCTCGGCTAATGGTCATTGGCCTGGGGCTTTGAAACCATTGCCTGTCCTGCTAATGACACGTCCAGTTCTCGTCTACCGGCCGTGGACGCCGGGCTGCTGTTCCTGGGGCTGGCTGGCGGGGACTGGGGTACTTTCCCTGCACGAGGAGGGGCGCTCTCGGCCATCCCTTGGGGCTGCCCACTCGCGGCGTGGGTTCCCCACGCGCGTCCTCTCCCCTGCGCGCCGCCGCCACCTCTGCTCGCGCGACTTTTGTAGCCAGCCTACGGCCAGGGGGCGCGGGGGTCCCCGCAGCGGACATCTCCGCGCGGCCACCCGGCGCCCGGCCCCACGCGCGCCACGCCGCGCGGTCCAAGGCTGGAATGGCAGCGCGGGGCCGGGCGGCGGCGGTGCCTCCCTGGGGGGCGGCAGAAGCAGCGGCGGCGGGATCTTCGCCTGGGCCCGCGGGAGGAGGAGGAGGAGGAGGAGGAACGGGAGGAGGAGAAACGGGAGAAGGAGGAGGGGAAGGAGGAGGAAGAGGAGGCGAGGGAGGCGTTTTTTCTCCCCCCTCCCCAGACCGCCGCCAGTTCGAGCGGGCACGGGCACAGGGACACCCCACTCGTTGCTCCTACGTTTTGGAAAGGTGTTTAGAAGACTTTTACGCCCGGAGTGTAGGGTTTGCACTTCATTTTTTTCCTTCCCCCTCTTCCCCAAAGCAAGATGGACTCTATTGCCTTTCTCTTTCTCCCTCTACCTCTGCCTCTGTCTTGTCAGCCTTAAAGATCGACATTTTGTACTAAGATGCAAAGTTGATGGTGACCAGCAACAAAGCCTGGGTGGGATCCCTCCCTCCTCTTCTCCCTCGGCGTTTCCTAGCCTCCCCCACCTCGACCTCGCCGACCTGGTGGCCTGAGCTTGCTGTCGTGGGCTGTGGAGAATTTGTTTCCCCAGGTCGACTCCGATCGCCAGTCTCGGGATTGTGACCCAGCCAGGCTGTTGGGAGCCAGGCTGTGGCCGCCCAGGTCTGCAGCGCTGAGAGCTGCGATACCTGGACCGGCTGCTACCGTTGCTCCTCGGGCTGGCAGGCTCCTGGCCAGAGGGAGGCACGGAGGAGTGCCTATCGATCTTTACGATTTGGTTACCGGTGTATTTGCCCAGGGGGTGGTGATCACTTGTGCAAGTTGATGAATGATCGTGATGTGGGCATTGCTGTTCAGAACAGATCAACTTTCTGCTTTGTACAGACAGAGAGTAGGAAGCAAGGTTCTGGGGAGACCCAGGAATGCCAGCTGGGCTGCCCCCACCCGCTTTGAATAATCGAAGATGCTTTCCCTTTCTGCCCTTGCAGCTCTTTCGTGGAGGAGGGTGGAGACAGGCAAGGGGTTGGTATGAAGTTGAACTCCTGGGTTTTGTGCCCTTCCCTCATTGAACTGTACTCTTGTAAAGCCTTCCCATTCTGATGATGTGCCTTTATTTGTTACCTATAGGTCACTATCATATGACAAAGGCTTTGCTGCAGTTCATCTTCCTTCTTCTGTACCTCCCATTTACCTTCCAGGGTAAGTATCCACATTCTTGAGAGAGAGAAGTGGGTGGCTGTTCGTAGTGACAGAAGGGTCATTATTAGATGCATACTGGGGTTATAATACTCCACCCTCCAGCTTGTCTCACTGAGTTTCTCACCGCAAAACTCGGGATTTTTAGTCCTTAGAGTTCACCTGCAGGTTATTGACCGTTCAAGATACTTTAAATGTTTGTTTTTTGTTTATCTGCAAGTGTCACTTAAAAACTAATTATCCAATAGACATTTTAGTTGGTAATGAAGTTTTACAGGGTTGAAGGCCTAGTAAATTTGCCAGACACTAATGCAGAAAGCTTGTATGAATGAACTTATTAAAAACCCAAGAAAGCACCATAATGAGGACTTTTTTAATTATGTGATGTGTTCACTTTCTCCCAGATTCTCCTCTTCTTTGGTACTTGAAACAGTTATTTTGGGTTGGGAAAGGTTGTATTTAGGTAGTACAGTAAATCTTTTATTTAATGTATAAGTGTGATTCAAAATTGGTCCTTACTTCCATTAAGATTTATGCAATTGGAGAAATTAAGAGCACTTTACTAGTCTTGTACAGAAAGCAAACATCTACTCTGAGATTTATTGTTAACTGCCGTTTTCAAATACATGCCTCCCAGATCTCCGGAATGGAAAATTCAGCAAAATGTATCTGGGATAGTTAGTGTCTGCAAAGTTTGTGAGAGATAACCGTGTAGTGAAAGCAGTGTTTGCACAGCATTTAAGAGCAACATGGTGTTTGGAAACTGCCGAAAACTAATTAGCAAGTCTGCCCCTCCACTGTAAAGGCATATGGAGTTACTGATGGCCTAAGAAAACTAGCTGCACTGAATTTTGTAAATCAACTGTGGTGCTTTATGATAGCATAGTGAACTAGAAATTGTGCTTTGGGAATGAAATGAGTTGTATTCAGTTTTCCATGAAAGAAAACTTAGGATCCTTGCTTTACTTGTCTCCTGATTGGCTGGGTGGGATAATGTATATATTATTAAAATGTGTTAGTATTAAAGGGATTAAGTTAGAAGATCAGGCCTTTGTGGTAGTCCATAGCCAGTAACAAATATGCTTGGATATTACTGGGTGCTTTGTCAGGTTTTTTTTTTTTTTTTTTTTTTTTTTTTTTGGTAATATATTATACTGGTCCTCCCAGTTAGGTATTTCTTTCAGTCAGAGATCCCATAATTTCACATATATCCTGGACCAACTGAAGTGGTTACAATGGGATTATTTTGTAAAGTGAATTAAGTATGTACCACAATACGTGGATTCAGTATTGCTAATTTTTTAAGTTCTTTTCTCCATATGGGAATAGATTCAGAATACATTACTGTTTTCTAAAGAATATCCCACTTAAGCGCAAAGCTAATTGTGTTCACTGTGGTGAACATTTAATGTTACTTTTCCCTCTGGAAATGTATTTGACCAATTCAGAAACTTAATATGAGAATCAATACCACAATAAAAGCAATCTGATCAGCTCTTGTACTTCTTTGAGATAGCAGATGCCTCCTTCATTAAAACAGTGTTTTCCAGAACTATCTTTGAAGTCAGTCCAGTTATTGTGATAGTGTACAACTTGCAGTGGGATTTTTAAAAGTCACCTTGCCATGAATTATCAGTTCTTCACATCCACAGCGTGTTTACTGGCTGCGAGTCTTTACTTATCAAAGTAAGAATTTAAAGAGGTTCCTGCTTCTGCATCATCAAGAGTTTCTAAATATTTCTTATTCTGCATATCTTTATTAAATTCTGACACTGAAGCCCTAATTTGCATTTCACATAAGACACCAGTTATTAAAAGGGTGGCTTATCTGTGTTGTTTTATGATGCTACATCTTTGGAATACTGGTGTGTATTGAGGAAGTCTCTATTATAGACTTAGGTGTCTAGAAAGCTTTACAATTTTGAGATTTAATGAATCCATCTTTTCTTTGAATCTGATTAAAAAAGTGTTAGATTTATGAGTTAATGAGGTAACTGTGTTTTTAATATAGAAGAAACAATGAGCCTGAAAATAATGTTATTTGGCAGCTAAACTAATAAAACCACATTCTCAGTAAAATTACAAACAATTTCCAATTACTATTCATTAGCTAACATACTTGAAGTGTATGTTTTCCTTACTTCATAAAGATCATAGGTAACAGCAAGGTCCACATCTTTAAGTGAATCTTGCTGTGAATATCAATTTTATGTTAGAAATGATTATTTGAAGTAATGAAGGGTTCCTGGCACTACCTTACAAAAAAAAAAAGCCCAATAACTTTTGGAAAAGTGTCACGACAGGTGTGTCTGTTTTTGCTGTATTAAAAGAAATGCTCAGTTTCTTCTTAGTGTCTCACAAAAGTGCTGACTGTGTTTCCAGTTGTGGCAATTAAATTAATTTAGATGTTTAATTTCGATATACTGCAACTTCAGCAATGCAAAATATCAGTGAGTAAAGCAATAAGCAGGTACTTAGCTCAGGGAAAAGTTGATTTTTTTGAACTTGTACTTTGATGCTTGCTTTAGTTTTTAATAACTTATCACCAACAGCAGCTGTTAAAATAGACTTGTTTGATATGATACCTCTCCTGGGCTTTGCATCATATGTACCTATATTTTTGAGTCACATATGAACAAAGTTTGAGTGTTGTTTCACCCACTATGCATAGTTGGTTATTTCAATATTTTTAAGACTATCATTCCTTGGAATACCAGTACATTCATGGTGTATCATCTTAAAGCTGGCCAGATTCACTTAGAAAATCTTTGTATGCTAGCGGGATCCTTGTCTTTTTTTTTGACAGTAATGAAACAAAGTACTCAAACATTATGCCAATCAGTTTGAGTAGTGAAAGAACTCCACAGGATGAGGAGGTTGGATAAAAAACAAAAGGAAAGTCATTAAGAGTGAGAAAACCCAAAATATTGGAAAATGTTGGCTAAATAATTCTAAGAGTAGTTAAGCACAGACCTCAGAAAGGGGTTTTGACAGAAACCCTTTGAGTGGAATAACTAACATCTTAAAAAAATGACAGAAGGGGATATTTATATTAAGAAGAATAGTGAAATAACTTATTTAAAAGGAGAGATGAAGATAAAAATAGTTAACATAGCTATATTTCTAAAACATTTTTGACTGAGCTTTGCAATACAGTTCTATTTTGCAAACAGCGTCTGAGTACTAAGCAGGTCTCCTGAGACAGTATATGGCATCCTCTGATATTTTCTGTCTCTATAGAATCTTTATAAGTTGCATTTGTTCTAAAGCTATTTTATTAAACAAAAGCACTGAGTATTATCCTCTAAACTGACTTTACGATTTATTGTTTGAAAATACCAATCTTGAGTACATGCTAAAAATGGAGGCACCATTACTAGATATTCTGATTTGGTAAGGCCCAGAAATTTAGATTTTAATCAGTACAGAAGGTGATTTTGAAGTAGGTGGGAAGGACTTTGAGAAACTCTGGCATAATGGACTGAGGGCTAAAGACTGAACAGGAGTTCCCTCTGAAATTGTTGACTGCTGAAGTCTGTTCCAGCTTCCCTAGATTTATACCATATTTCAGTGTGCTCAGTGCAAGACTGACAGAGCCCTCATCACAGTAAATGTCCCTGTGTTAGTGTGTACAGGACAAGAAGCATAGGGTTTGCACACAAAGAGCCTTAGGCTCTATTCTGCTTTCTTTGTAGCAGGCCAGTTGAGGGACTTAGAACTTGTGTCCTCATAGCTTTAAAGTTTTAAAACTTGTGTTTCTGTACGTGCAGAATGTAATTATTATGCAACAAGCGTGAGAACTACACAAAACAATAACGTCCGTAATGGTTCTTAGCATTAGTGCTATATACTTAGCACTGAGTATATAGTGTCTGTTTTTTACTGGACAAGTAATTAGGGAAGGAAATAATGATAATAGAAGTAGTAGTAGTAGCAGTAGCAACATCCAGGAAAAATAAAAAGCTAAGGCATGCTGTAGTGGTTTTGGATCTGCGGAAAGGTTGTCTAACATCTTTAAGAAGGCAGAGCCTGTTGTTTCGGTTCCAGCTCTGTGGTAGAGTGTTATATGTATAAAGCCCGGCTCCAGTCCACACTCCCTGGCAACTAAAAGCATAGCATAGGACAAGAGAACAAGAAAATGACTTTTCGTATTTCAAGGTGCGTAGTTGAGAGCATTGAACATTATTCTTTTCGAATAATTTTTTCGGATAACTTTTTTTCTTTTTGCATACTTTAGAATTTAGTGGTTCTCGACTCGTGCGGGGGGATCACAAATCAAATATCTGATTAATAACAGTAACAAAATTACAGTTATGAAGTAGCAATGAAAAAGTTTTGTGTTTGGGGTCACCACAATGAAGAACTGTATTAAAGAGTCACAACATTAGGAAGGTTGAGAACCACTGCCTTAGATCATGTGTTCTTAAACTTTCATTAAGACACGTGACTGTCTAAATATGGGCATTATGAATCCCCTCAGTGATAGACATAGGTAATTTTTTTGCACAGCCTCATACCTAGTACTGTGTCCCAGCACTATGTCCTAGCCATGCTGTGGGATTATGTAGAAGTTCTCTGTGATGAAAACTACTCCTTTCCTTATCAAGAAGATGTATCAGAGTATAAGTAAGAATGATATAATAAAACTCTTAAATCTACTACTCATGGACACACATGTAAAATTGCTTATAAACTGTAATACTTTATTCTAACTAATTTCTCCGGGAATTCTTCAGAAGCCATTGAAATTAGCTGTCTATCAAGATAAGTTTTAGTCTTTATAAGTTACATAGCAGAGCATTAAAAGAAAGGACAGCCAAGGAGAGGATGAGTGGGACATACATGCGCCAAACCCCTGAAAAGTGTAGTGTAAACCCAAAAGCTAGGGGAGGGGTAGCAAAACATGAGCTCACATGCAAAGAAAGTGCAGGAGTTAGGTATCAGGGTTCTTAACAGCATCTTTTTAAAGTTACATGCTGCTCTGCACACAGACATTCATTTTTAGGTAGTCTCAATAACCATTTAATTTACGTGAGTACATTAAATTAATTAAGTTTTGTTGTATTTTCTACGTTTTAGAAATAGCATCGCCAGAAACTCCTTCCCACTTTATGAATTCTAATTTGTCAGTTTTAAAATCTCCAATACATTAGTAAGCTTTGTATATTTTGAAACTTTTTGTACTTTCATGTGTGGATATAGATTCACATTATTGAAACAGTAAAGTTTTTTTTTTTCCTCAAACTATTGGTATCATTATTCATTTGGCACCAAAAATGAACCCTGTCAGAGGGTTTTTCAAATAATTTTCAAAGTCCATTTACATAGCAATATATGGTCATTATTTGCTCTCCTGTAGTGTGGCTAGGTATTCTACATAACATGTGTTGTTTGTAGCATTTTATTGTATTAAAACCCACAAAAACCCTACACAAGTCTGAATCTTGATTTTTATATAGAGGTATGGGCTTTAAATAAGGAAGGGGATCCTATAGAATTAACTTTTTTAGTCCATGGAGTGAGTTGCCAGTTATTCCTGCCTGCTTGGCCACAAGGAGCCTCTTTTTGCGCACTTTAATATGTGATCATCCACCTGGTTGATATGACTTCACTACAAGCTTGTAACTGCTTCACTGTGTCTATGTTTCTGCAAGTAGAGGTGTAAGGAATAAGGGGGTATACAACCAGGTAAGCCCAGGTATTGTCCTTAATGCCTGTACCCCTCAGGTTCAGAGGGAATTCCTCAGAAATAGGAAGGGCTTACACACACGGACTGCTTAGTTCATGCTTAGATGAGTTTCATATTTCCCGTTTTGTTAAAGTTTTTAATTTACTAAACAAACAAAACTTTTAGAAACACTAAGTCATTTCTTAGATACAATGTAGGCTAGCTTTACGAGATTTTACTGTTACTGGAGGTTTCATGAAATGGTTATATTTCTTTCATTTTTTTGGTCACTTTTCTGTGCTTCTTCCCATCTCCCCCCAGCCTCCCAAAATAGTGTTCCCTGAAACCTTATTTTATTCTTAGATAAGAGTATTTTGGGTTTGTTTTAGAGAGATTTTCAATTCCTTCTTTTTAAAATTAGGAAATGTTAAGATTATGCTTGTTACTTTTAAATTCCAATATAAGCACTATGGGCAAATAAAAGCTTGTCACAAAGATGGTATCTGACAGTATATTACCTTCCAGGAATAAAGTAGCACCTTGTCTGGTTTATCATTGTGCTAAAATGTTGAATCAGTTGTCATTGACAGACACTGAAACTGGTACCCTAAAGCACTGTTGTGGATAATGCTCTTTATGGGACTGTACTCCTCTATGTTGGACAGCTGCATATTGAGGACTCAGGCAGTTTTATTAGTCATGTTGATTATTGTGATATTAATAAGTTCAGAGTTACTCCCCACCCTGACCCTTTATTTAAAGACATTATTCTTTTATAGCCTTGGTTGGTCTTGAACTTAATCCTGCTTCTGCCTGACCAATTGCTGGGATTATAAGCCTGCATTACCATGCCTGACTGTATCATCATCATCATCATCATCATCACCATCATCATTATTTTGGTGTCCCTTCCAAACTTACTGAAGTGCAGTTCTGTGATTGATTATAAATGGAGTGTAGTGGTGCCCCCCCCCCCCCAAAATGAGGAGGATATAAATCTGTCAAATTTTGATTCTTTTCTAAGTTGTGGAAATTTAATTTTCCCTATTTTTCTTCATTCTCTTTTTCTTTACCTTACTCTTTATCTTCTGCTGCTTCTTTTATCTCTCTCCCCTCTCTCTTCTTTCCCTTCCTCCCTTTCCAATCTCCCTCTGAAGCCTATACCTAGTAATACTCCCTGGAAAATTTTAAAATGAGAATATGGAGGTAAATTTTATTTTTTAAACTTTATTTGACTTTAAATTTATAGGTTTCAAGTCATTTGAGTATTTAATGCTGCTCATATAATACAATTGTTGGTAAATGAGTTTGAAACTTGTAAACGTTCCTATATGTGTCAGTTAGGACAGTGTTATGAGCAGCCCTCAGCGGAGTTGTGTGAAATAAAGACACCTGTTGTTTTGATGAAGTAGATGGAGCTAACACCCCCCCCCCACCCCGTATTCTTTCTCAGCTTTGAAGGTGATAGGATGCCTAGGAGTTTGATTACTACTCAATGGAAAGCTGGGTGTCTTTGTGGAATGGTTTCCCAAGTTGTGTTTTACACTGGGAGAAAAAGAAAGCTAGCTTAGACTGAGAGCCTCCTTTGCTACACAGGTTTACTAGTTTATTTCCTGTAACTTTCAGATGAGAAATGCTTCTCTTTTAATGACAAAGAAACCAAGTCTCAGGATAAGTAATTTGTTTGAGGTCATACAGCTAGACAGGGATTTTGCAAGGTGTAGACTGCCAGTGTGCAGTACCATGGTCTCCTGGGACTTTGTCTATATTTACCTGGCATTAGGGTCACATTCCAAGAAGCCAGACATGAAAAGGTTTGGAGAAAATTCCACCATGAAGTCCACAGATTTTCTTTCTCTTAAAAGAGAAATCTTCATTCTGAAATGATGGAACTCAATTCTTCATCACTTTTAAAGGAATTATGTGAGAAGGTCCCAGGTCCCTGATGGGGCCTAATGTAAACTTTAATGCATAAAATAAGGTTACTGTGAAAGGCAAAACCAGCCCCAAGCTTAGTTTGCAAACTAGTCAGCTTTCTTTTTGGTTGCATTGTCTTGTATTGAAATGCCCAAAACCATTCTTCGTTTTAATATTTGTAATTTCTTTTCTTTTCTTTTTTTTTTTTTTTGGCTTTTCGAGACAGGGTTTCTCTGTGTAGCCCTGGCTGTCCTGGAACTCACTCAGTAGACAAGGCTGGCCTCGAACTCTTGAACTCAGAAATCCGCCTGCCTCTGCCTCCCAAGTGCTGGGATTAAAGGTGTGCGCCACCACTGCCTGGCAATATTTGCAATTTCTATCACACATCAGTAGAAATCTTTTCCTTTATGAGCAGTTGACTTCTCTCATGTTTGTGTTCTATGTGTGATGTTTGTGTTCTGGAATTCTTTAATATCCAATTAATAAGTGTATTTTACTAGAGGAATCTGACAGTATCACATGGGGAGTAGTATAAAGTAGTTTCCTGACATTTACTTTGAAAGAAAATTCAATATTAGTGGAAAAATTACTGAGTATATTTTATTTCTGGGCGTTCATATCTTGGTCAAACATGAATTATGTGTAGAGTTAGAAGTTTTAAATTCATCAGGTTTTGAAAATGTCTCCCTTTATTTTACACAAGAAACTTTGCTTCTATTGTGTTAAGTAGAATAGTCTATAAGATGAAGATTTGCATAGGAAAATGTTTGTGTGTTAAACTTTTAAATAACATTTTTGTTACTAAGATCTACAGTCATATGAATCAGTCTTTTTTTTTTAAGATTTAACTTTATTTTATGTGCATGAGTGTTTTGTCTGCATGTATGCCTTGCACCACTCAATTTTTTTTTTTTTTTTTTTTTTTTTTTTTTTTTTTTA
>NW_021620876.1:3937437-3943262 GCF_004785775.1 Grammomys surdaster
TAATTTTTTTTTTTTTTTTTTTTTTTTTTTTTTTTTTTAGAGACAGGGTTTTTCTGTCTATTTCTCAAGCACTGGGGTTAAAAGTGTGTGCCACCACTGCTAAGCTAGGTTGTGTGTGGCAGTTACCTTGTTTTGTTGGTCATTTTTATTTTGTCTTTATTTTCCTTTGAACTTGAGTATTGAACACAGGGCCTCGAGCTTGGTAGGTAAGCACTCTACCATTGAGCTAAATCCCAACTCCTCATTTTTTTTTTTTTTTGGTTAAAGTCTTGAGAATTCAGCACTCAGCCTAGTTCAATTATAAAAGATTGCAAGTTTGTCCTTTTCTTCTCAGAATGGCTCTCCTTTTCCCCCTGATTCATGAAACTCGTGAATAACATATTTTAATAAGTTGGCAGTTGTGGCTAGTCATCTTCTTAGGCTAAGGCAGAGTCTTGCTTTACTTGCATTGTTCAAATGATGGTGCTGGTTTTCTGTTTATTGTTTTTACTACCCCTCCACCCCCACTGCTTTCAGACTGTCCTCCTTCAAGCAGCTTGAGACTTGAGATAATTTATGATAATTGGCACACTTTCTCTTTTATATCTTAAGTTATATTCAAATAACTGTATTTCCCAAATAAAGAAATTTGATCATATGCTGATGAGATTTAACTAATTAAGAACTATTGTCAGTCAACATTTATGGATCAAGTGCCTACTGTGTGTTGGTTGATACATGACCTGGACTTGGGAGACATGAAAATAAATACAAAATAATCGTTGTTATCAAAGTAAACTTGTAGCCAGAAGACAATAAATATATACCATATACATTAATACATGCTAATTGTTCTAATAGGTGGGGTATACAATAGTCCTACGAAGGACCTGGTGAAAACCAGACCCATTCTAGCACAGAAGTGCTAGAATATAGGTGGGACTTTCTTCCTTGACACTTGTCTTTGTCCTAATTGTCATTAATTGTAAAACTAATTTGTCTGAGCACTGGGGTCTATTTTGAAAAAAACAACCTTATAGTTTGGTGGTGGCATATGTCTAATCCCAGCATTCGTGAGACAGAGACTTTGGAGGATCGTGGCAAAGTCCAGGTCATTCTGGCCTAGATAATGATTCCAAGCCAGTCAGGGCTAAATAATGAGATACTTTCTCAAAAACCAAACCAAACCCCAAAACAAACACCACCACCCAGATTCACCACAAATCAATCTGAATTAAAACCAAACCAAAGCAAAACAAGTTTGGAATGTTAACTTATTTAAATATCAGTATATCTTTTGGTAACCTTTAAAATTCAGAGTTGTATTTTAGTCAAGTTTTAAGAGTTTGCTTTTTAGTTATTGCTATCAGTGGCATAATGTGTAACGATACCATGATTAAACAGATGTGTTTGTGTAATGTCTGAGAGGATTCCAAATACAGCCATGTTCAAAGCATGGCTAATAGAATAGAATAGTAAATTTGAACTAGATATAAAAGGGCCAGAAGACATGCCAGTGCAAATATGTACTACAGTCACTAATACTTTCACTCAAATTGTACTAATTAGAAGTATCCTAATAATATTTCTAGTTCAAGTATTAACATGGATTCTATAGAAGCCCATGAGAGAGAATAGTAAGTTGTACCTAGTTCCTTCATCAGGTAGTTTTCTGTTTCCCAGGATTTTTTCAACCTGTACTTGGATTTATAATTTCTTGTTTTGGAGGCAGGTCCAAATTTGGTCCAATTTGGCAGGTACTCCAATGTGGTACTTGTTTTTATTTATATATAATGTATAGGGTGTGACCTTATTGTAAATTTCCACCTAGTTTTTGTATATTTCCACCTTGTTTCATTTGTGGCCAACTCTAAGTTGGTGACTTCTGATTCTCAGCATAGGGTAGAGTGAAACTTTGTTTCTATAATACTGTACTCAGTGTTCCCAGTTGTCAACTCTGGGTGCTTTTATAACAAATACACTCAAATGATTTCATAAGGAAGAGTCTAATCTGGGAAAATAGTTCTTTATAAAGTCTCATCATGGATAATGGCTGTAATGTTTTCATCAGAGTAGCAAGGAGGACAGAAACACGGCGATTAATAACACGTGAGTCTTTTTCTAGTCTCTGTTTTGGAGCCATTTGGCTTTACTGAAGAACAGTCATTCAATCTTATTATTTCCCAGTCCTTTTGGAAATGATGAATGTCTTTACAAGTCTCATCTATCTGTAGACACACATTCTGATCTTATTTGGTTCTGGAAAAGCTCAAGACCTGAAACACTCATACGGATTGGTTCTAAGGTTGGTTTTGTTTTATGTTCATGATTTTCTACTTATAATCTCTGCATAAATAATGCAAATTGTACACGTTTTCTGTAATTTGAAAGACCTTGAATGGGATTACTCTGTGTACACAAAGCTACTTCTGAGGACACACTCACATGAGTAGTGATGACCTTACCATGTAAAGCTTTTGTCTTGAACCATTTTCTTTTTCTTTTAATTTCCTTTAAATGTTATCCTATGTATCATTCTTGATACACAGGATCAAGTAGGTGGCCTTTAAGATCAATTCAGATCTTAAGAATTAGGAAAAATGAGTGCTTTTCTTCATTACACAAGTAACTTTCTAAAAAAATTTTGACTCAATTTTTCAAAGTAGAAAAATATATTTTTATTGACATAGTTTTAAGATACCTTATGTTTATTTTATTTATTTTTTATTTTTATTTTTTTGATTTTTCGAGGCAGGGTTTCTCTGTTTAGCCCTGGCTGTCCTGGAACTCACTCTGTAGACCAGGCTGGCCTCGAACTCAGAAATCCACCTGCCTCTGCCTCCCAAGTGCTGGGATTAAAGGCGTGTGCCACCACCGCCCGGCCCTTATGTTTATTTCTAACTGATACTTGTTTAGGAGTGGCTACTGGTTTGGCAGGTTGAAGTTTTATCCCCAAATCTTAATGTAATCAGTGTTCTCTAAAATATCTATTGGGGTACAGCATAAATACAACATTATTTTACTAGATACATTCACAGTACCTGATCTCAAATTATGCTATAGATATTAATAGCTATATTAATAGCTATAAAGACAAAAGCAACATAAAAGGACATATAGACCAATGAAATAGAGAATCACAAAAATTAACCCTAGTAGCTATAGCCACCCAATTAAAAATTATCTATCTATCTATCTATCTGTCTGTCTGTCTGTCTGTCTGTCTGTCCGTCCATCCATCCGTTTCACATCTGTGCCTTTGTTCGTGGGTGTGCATGTGTATTAGACAGGTACACATGCCTGTACATATACAGAAGTAGAAGAGGGCATCTTACATCCTCCTTTCAGTTTTTGCTTGTTTGTTTGGGTCAGGGTCCTGCTCTAAGCCTGGGGCTTGTATTTTCTAGGCTATGCTAGAAGTCAGCAATCCCTGCCCTTACTTCCCCTGCCTTGAAGCTGAGGTCCCAGGATGCAAAGGATGCCTGACTTGTTGCATTGGATCTGTGGTCCACACTGCCCCTTATGACTGCAGTGCAGCAAGTGTTCTTAATTGCTGAGCCATTTCTATAGCCCCCACTCAGTTTTTGACAACAATGTAAAAAGCAGACATTGGAGAAAAGACAGCCTCTTCAACAACTGATGCTAGGAAGCTTGGATAGCCACATACAGAAGAATAAAATTAGATTCGTATTTCTCATTCTGTATAAAATCAATTCAAGATGGATCAAAGACTGAACATAAGATAGAAACTCTGCTTTGCTAGAGGAAAACACTGGCAAACACTTTAAGGTAGGGAAGAACTTTCTGAAAATGTCTCCAATAGCACAGAGTAAATTATTCCAATAACTGGCAAATGTGCATGTACAGAGGTATCTTCTATACTGTAAACAGTCACAAAGTGTAGAGACTGCTTGTAGAATGAGAAAATAATCTTTACCAGCTATACACCAGACTCTATAAATCGCTCCAAAATGTACATCAAAACCCATATTAACTATTTAAAAAATGCCCAAATGAATTGAACAGTGGAAGCTTTTTTTTTCAGTTGTAAGGATTATTGTTTTTGCAGGAAAATAGGACTGAAGATCAAGTTTAAATAGTTCAGAATCAAATGAATGTTGTTGCTTCTTACATGACATGAAAGTAGAAGAGGACTGAGAGAACTAATGAAGTAAGAAGGGTAGAGGGTTGAGCAAGAGAAGGTAATGGGGCAGGAGACAAAAATATCACTCTCACGGAGTCTAGATCTGTCTGTCTGTTTATATATGTGAAAGTAAAAGGGAGACAATTTTTAGGGAAGAAGGGGCCAGTGAGAGATGACAGAGGGGCAGTAGAGGTGTGAATATGAACAAGGTATGATGATATATATATGTGTGAAATCGTCATAATGAAACTCATTGTGTGGCAACTGGAATTAGTAATGAAGAAGAACAGTCTTTGCAGAACAAAAAGACAGTGGTCTTAGGGCATGTCTAATGTAGTAATAACACATGCCCACTCTGAAATAGAAAGTTAAGGGATCATAGTATCCATGTGTTATAGGACTGGTGGATATAGGGTACTACAACATGATTAAAAAAGGGAAATTAGGGTGGACTTTGCTTGTATAATTATCTCTAGCCATCTCCTCAAGATGCTTGTTCAATCTAAATGAGAGAAGACGGAGAACCCAGGTTAGCCCTTGGGTCAAACATCTCACCCTAAATCCAAACCACTTGGCCTCCAGGTTTAAAATGATGTTCTCATGAGTAAAGTAATTTGAGCATATATCCTTTATGTCTTTGTATTTATTTATAAATTGCATGAGTGGGATATTATACAACAAAGTAAAAGATTAGAGAGTTACAATAGTCAGCTTTAACAAAAAATCCTTAAGTTTTCCTTTCGTTCCAAACAGACTATCTTGTTATATTTTGACATTAAAGAACTCTACTCTGGAAACCACTTGTCAAAACTGGGCAGCGCCACACCAATTTCTAAGTTGGGTGAGGATCGGGAGCTTTGCCTTGCAGGGGCTCCAGAATACTATTACATGGATATGCAGATCAGGATGTTGGGTGAGGGTAAGGACAGCTCTAGCTCACGTATGAGGAATCTGGTAAGAATGGAGACTTGTTTCATTGTTGTATTTTGTGTGCCTCTAAAAGTACCTGTCACACAGAGACTCAATACATATTAGCTTCCAGCATAGGGGTGCACAGACTATAGCTTAGCCTGAGGTATCAGACAGAGGCCACAGGTTGATGGGTGCTATGAAAAGTTTCAGGACAATGTATGGAGACAGATTCTGTATAGGTAGGTAGAACGATCAGCCTGTAGGGGTGGCTTTGGGGACCTCAGATCTTAAAGGTAAAATTGAGACAGTCTTATATACAGTGAGAACTGATTTCACTCGTCTTTGTACCCTGTGTGGTATGTGTTCTAGGGCATGGTTAGTAGGTATCTGATTAGTTTTTGTTCAATTAGCTTTTTTTATACTGCATATTTTGTATAGGAGCTTCTGGCCGATAGGAGTGGATCAGAGGCCTGTAAATGAATGCTGTATTGGCAGTGCTGCCCACACAGAAGTGTTTTGGTGACCTAAACAGCTCTGATCCTGCTCCTTCCCCAGTACTAAAGCTGGTATGTTATGTCACCCCAATCTTACACTATTACAAGTAAGATTGAACTTATTTACATAGAAATTTTAGAAAGTTATTTTACATTTCTCTACTGGTTTGGAATTACCTTAATCAGTCTCTCAGTCTCTCTCAGTCTCTCTCTCTCTCTCTCTCTCTCTCTCTCTCTCTCTCTCTCTCTCTCTCTCTCTCTCTCTCTCTCTCTCTCTTTCTCTCTCTCTCTCTCTC
>NW_021620876.1:3943362-3944635 GCF_004785775.1 Grammomys surdaster
TCTCTCTCTCTCTCTCTCTCTCTCTCTCTCTCTCTCTCGGTGGTGGACATTTGTAGCTAGATTTGTTTACCTGAACCATCAGCCTAGTTCTGTGTACTCAGAGTATTTTTGAGCTCCTGTCATGTTCTAGGTTCTAACCTCATGGAACTTCCTAACCTTGGAGTGACAATTTAAAATTGCTTTTTTGGCATTATCTCTCAGAGAAGCTGTGCCATTAGCTTTCTCTCTGTTAGAAACTAGCCACATGAATGCAGTCCTTTGCTTCTGATCAAGACAGGTACATGTTTATGTAAAACAGTTTCACATCTGCACACGAAATAAGCCAGTGTTCTGATTTGCTTTTCTAATGCCTGTGGCAAATGTAGGAAGTTCCCTATTTATTGTCTTACAAAGATAGGCTAGTCCGCTGAAGCTATCCACAACTGGATGCAAGTTTAATTTCTTCTCAGAGATACTCTTGCAACTTGGGTATGATCTCCAAGTAATAGTTCTTATCTTATTAGTCATTGAGTTATCAGATCTTTAATTCTTTATTGCTAAGCTGTAACCCTGATTACTACTGCACGGTGGTAAAATCTTACACTTGGTGTAACTTAGAGACTGCATTGTGATTTAATTTACTGATCTTACTTGCACTTAAGAACATTCTGTGAGGTAACTAGTAGGACTTATTCCCATTTCACAGACAACGACACAACACATGCTTAAAATTAGTGGTTGGACCCAGGAGACTGAGTTTGTATTGGGTCCCCCAGAGCAAGATTTACATATTCTAGCCATTCTTCTAGAGAGCGGCCCCTGTACACCACAGACTTTGTGTTTTTGAGCTAAGATCTTTTCCCCTAATTTTCAGCTTGTTTAGATTGCTGTCACCTAGAACAGCAGTGCTGTAAGAACATATGCTCTAGCTGTTTATGTCATAAGGTCTGCAGAATATCAATGAAATGAATACTACACTTCTGATTTGCTTAGATAAGTGTTTAAGGTAATGTGAATAGTTTGCCTACTGACAACAGTTTTTAGAGCATAAGATGGAAAATAAAAGGACTGTATACTGACAATGAGCTTTGAATATGTATATGTTAGGATCACCTCTCCTTCCTCCCTTCCTCCTTCCCTCTCGCCTTTCTTCCCTCCCTCCTTTCCTCCTTCCCTTCCTCCCTTCCCTTCATTCCATTTCTTTCATTTCCTTCCCTCCCTCCTTTGCCCCCCTCCCTCTCCCTCTTCCCCCTCCCCCTCCCCCCTCCCTCCCTCCCTCCCTCCCTCCTTCTCT
>NW_021620876.1:3944735-3953158 GCF_004785775.1 Grammomys surdaster
CTCTCTCTCTCTCTCTCTCTCTCTCTCTCTCTCTCTCTCTCTCTCTCTCTCTCTCCTTTCCGTTCATTCATTGATTCTATTGTTTTGAAGATATGCTCTCAGGTATCCCAGGCTGGCCTCAGACTTAGTTACTATGCAGCCAAGGATGATCTTGCACTTCTGATCCTCTTCCTTTTGTCTCCCCAGTTCTGGGGTTGCTAGTGTGCCTCATTGTTCCTAGTTGATTAGCGCTCAAACCCAAGGCTTCCTGCAGCTGGGCAAGTACTCTGACAACTGAGCTACATGCCTAGCCCCATTTCGACATTTCTGCAATTGTTATTTAGTATAATGTCATTGGACATGCTGTAATGTTAATGGATGAAATTCTGTTGAGAGCTTGCAGTTTGGCAAAGGTAGAACCTTCTGTTTATTTTATGTAGTATATAATGATAAAAGTGTTAGAACTCATGAACTTTTAAAAAAAAAATGTGTTTAAAGTGGCGAAGGAAAAGAGAAGCCTTAGCTAGTGAGGTAGAGTTTCTCTCTAGACTCAGTAGTTCCAGTCCTTTTTACCTACCCCTGTGATGTCAGAATCACAGGTCTCAACTTCAGATGCAGGAACTGAGCCTCAGAGTCTCTCCAGCTTGCTCATGTTATTCTTCTGGCGAATGGACTTGGCATTCCATCCCAGTTCATCTTCACTTCTTCCCTCCGTCTGTCTCTTGTCCTTTCTTCATGGCATTTGCACCATTCACTGGACCTGTGTGGACTCTCACTGAATTGTGATGTCTTGGGTTTAAAAGCATGACTTTCCAGCCCAGGATAAAATTGCCTCTTCTTTATTTGTGTTCATGCATTGCCAAGCAAATTGCTGTGTGTAATTGTTCCTAAGTAACTTGTTTCTAGAATCATTTCAAGAATAAGGTAAACTTGTGAATTAAAAAGTTAATATTCTATAGGGGTAGAATATCTGTGATGAAATATATAAAGAAGAAATAACTTTAGATTTAAGTACCATAAACCTAAAGAGACTAAATAGAATATTAACTATAAGAGATAGTGCAGGTCTTGCAGTAATATATTCCATCATTTTAAATTTGAAGAAAGTCCCAGATTAGGAGGTGTGACCCAGGCATGAGAGGCAGAGCTGGGTCTTGAGAATAAGACTTCTTGGTTTGGTGGTTTTCTATGGAAATCTGTTTAGCTTCAAAATAATGTAAAAGCATTAGTCGATTGGTGCCACTATGCTCATTGCAGGACTATGTGCCTTTTTGTTTCTAATGAGAATGAAGCTATATGGACACTCAACGCTCCCTCACTTTATCTGTCACCCTACAGTCACCTTATATGTCTAGTTCTTGAACTTTCTGTATTATCTTCCGATGCAAGTTCTCGTTTACTCTCTGACATGACCTGATTTTGGTGGCTAACAGACAAAATGAGACATTGCTTCAGTGTCCAGAGCAAGAATTTGCAAACAGTTACGCATTGTTAAATGACATGCTGGCTTATCAAATGCCCTGAGTTTATTTCAATCTGATCTTTGAAAAAGCCATCTCAGCCTCATAGCAGCTCTTCTGGATCTTACATAAAACAGCTTTTAGAACTTACTGTGGGACTGTTAGATTTCTGCTGTCCATGAAAGTATAAAACGCTCAGAGTTGATGGGGGGAGGGTCGAAGAAGTTTTAAAAACCATAACAGAGTTAGTTTTCAGGGATTGGCTGACTCATACACTGTGATGCTTGATAATGGCTGTATTAAGAAACTTATGTGGTGACACAGTGCCCACCTATGTTGCCATGGACTGAATCCACTCAGATGCACATAGACAAAACAATAAAGATCCATGGCTGTATTTCAAGCCTACTTTTAAAATAACTGTTTTGTCAGAGAATAACTTCTAATTTACAGTGCAGGGGGAAACTCTGCTGTGCCTCATCAGAGTTCTGCTTGGGAATTTGGAAAGTGGGCATTATTCAGCCCCAAACTTCCAAAGGATAAGAACCAGGTAGTCCAGACAGGCACCCTTGTCTGTGTGGTGTGCACATGGGGGAGTTAGATTTTGTTCTCTGGCTTCAGCTCTCTCACGTTTGGGTCTTGCTCAGTAGGTAGTGATGATGTGTTAAGTGGTTAAAACCACAGTTTTCCTAAGGCTTTCATTCACCTCAGTGCCATGGCTATAAAACACAGGGCTCCAAACAGATTTTGCAATGGTATCCTCTTACCAATCCTCTTTCCAGGCCTCACAGTTAGGAAGAAGGGGCAGCGAGCAACACTGATCTGTAAGAAGAAGTCAGCTTGTATAAGGCAGCTCAAGGGTGCTAATTGTTTCCAGCAGAAAAATTACACATGGAGGATCAGGGTAATCCTGGACTCTTGGCTTTTATTTAGGTCCTGTGAGCTAATGATCAGTTTTCCAACACTGTAACACTAATACCTAACCTGCCCCAGCCCTTTCTGCAGTCTCTTTAGCTCTCAGCGGATTGATAGTTGGTGTTCAAATTGGTACACTGCTGTAAATCTGTTTTCATTCTTTAACTTAACAGTGTACAATGATATTACTTGTTTCCCAATTATTTCTGTTGATAATTTATCATTTTATTTTATCATTGTTACAAGGTTAGGAAGTTTTACTGTGATTAACTTAAGAATTATTATTATTATTTTTGAGCCCATTGTCAGAACAGGGTAATGATTTGTTTATTTTAGCCTATGTAAAATTCATAAATTTTAGATTATGGTAGACAAGGTCACATGATTAAGCAAGTCATTAGTAAGTGATTTTAGTGATGTTATTCTTAGTGATGTATAATCTTATTTTATATGAGTTAATTTTTCTAAGAAATTTGTAATAGAAACTCAGATTTTTTTTTCTTTTTTTAAAGACAAGGTCTCACTGTAACACTGGCTAGTCTAGAATTCACTGTAGATCAGAGTGGTCTAGAACTCAACAGAGATCCATTCGCCTCTGCCTCTTGAGGGCTGTGATGAAAGCCATATACTACCACACTAGGCTAGAAACTGTGATTTTTTTAAAAGATTTATTTATTTTTATGTCTGTGAGTACACTGTTGCTCTCTTCAAACACACCAGAAGAGGGCATCGGATCCCATTACAATGGTTGTGAGGTTGTGAGCCCCTGTGTGGTTCCTAGGAATTGAACTCAGGGTCTCTGGAAGAACAGTTTCTAAGCTCTTAACCTCTGAGCCATCTCTCCAGCCCCCAAAACTATGAAATTTTACTTTTACTTTATGGAAAAACTGGAACTTTTTAGTTAAATAACCAAACCTTATATTTGTATACAAATCTATAGTAACTATATGTTAATTTTAAAAATGTTGAATAAGGTCATGTTAATTTAAGATATGTAATCATAATATTTTGGGCCTAGCAAACTGTCTTACTTTAACATGAGATATTATGGGTATTGTATCTAAAAGTGATACATGGTTGTTTTTCTCCCAACTACTGCTTATTTTTAGAAAGATCACTAGTTATATTGATTTGCTGAGTAATGTCTTACCCATCCTGTTATGGTCTTGTAACATAACTTCTCTGCTTACTTGACTTTGACTTGTGAGTAATGAGTATTTTGTGTATACTTCATAATGTTCATGGTAAAAGATTAACCAATATGCGTATCTTTGCTTTAAAAATCTCAAGCTATTTAATTAGCAATTATTAAGTTGTTTTATATCATGAAATGATACGAGAAAATGATTTTTTCCCTAATAATATGAAACAGCTTAAATACTGTGTTGAAGTTTATATGAATAGTTCTCTTTGAATCTTAGACACAGGGTGATGGTACAGGCCATATTAAAGATACTGAGTAGTATAAGGACAATTGGAAAGACTTCATGCTGACTTTTAGACAGTGTCTTTAGTAAACCAGTGGTCTTGGTGACTATTGACGACATACCTGCTCGGTTAGTCTTACTGAGTGCCATCTTAGTCCTATGCGTGATGGTCATCACACGATTCTTTACTTGACACAACAGTACCAGGTTACGTAAGTGAGTGTTCATGGATGGATGAAGTATAAAGAATTTAGAGGTTTTTTTCTAAAACCTAAAATTATGTCTAGAGGTGACATAATTTTGAGGTCTGATTAGTTCCAGAGTTCTGTGGCATATATTCAAGTTGGTTTACTTTTTGTTTTATAGCGGTCTTAACTTTAAAGAAATGAACAAAATATAACATTAAATATATGTGTTCACAATTTATTTGTATACAAGGTACTCTATTAAAAGTCAAAAAAATAGTAGAATTCCTCTCCTCTTTGTCTCTTCCATATTTTTGTTTGTATTTTTTAAATCCTATTCTCTGTTCTTCCATACATTTTGAGGCAGCGTTCTGACAGGAAGTGTTCTCTACCTGGAATCACACGAGAGGCCTTTATTTAAGCCCAGCGTCACTTCTACCGTTCACATCCTCTCAGGTTCTTTCTGGACAATTGTTTGTTTTTCTCATTTGCTTAGCTTCATTTTTAGTATTTTAGATATAGTTCTGATCCCCGATGCACTCTCAGAAAGTTAAGTCAGTCTTTTAAATATTCACCTGGGAGGTAGCATGCTTCAGAAGTATGATTATGTGATAGGCAACTCATGTTTGAATGGCTTGCATAACATCCTTAGCTATGAATATGTGGGTGGGTGTATGTAGAAAATCATTTCCTAGTATCATTTCATAATGTAAAACAACTTAGTAATTAAATAGCTTACGATTCTGGTTCCTTCATGTGTAAACAAAGGTAATATTGATTACCTTTTGGAATCATTTTCAAAATTAAAAGATATAGCCTGTGTACAGCACTTGAATGCTTTGTATGTAGGGAGTCAGCATTTCTATATTCATACTTTTTTTTTTAAATGAAAAAGACACTCCTGTTCATTAGGCATTTTCAGTATATTGCTCTTTATATTAATTTGTCTATTAAAAGTAGAATATGTTAAATTACAGCTCTAAGCATTATGATTAAACAAATGAAATGAAAAATGAATAAAAAAATTCAAATTCAGAAAATGAGAGTTTTTTTTGGTGTCTGTGCTGAGATGGGGGATACTGATGATACAGAATAGTTATATCTATAAAAATAAGAAAGAAGATAGCTAACACATTATTTAAATAAGAAATAAATTGAAATATTTGTTCAATAAATATTTATTGAGCTTACTGGGAGATAGGCACCGCTTTAATCTCTAGGCAATATTACTATTAATAAGATGGTTGTAAATGTTAGCTGTGTAGCGCATACTTTCTAGTGGGGAAAAACAGATAAACTATGTGAGCTGTCTCTGATGTAAGTGGCTCATAAAGCAAGGGAAGGAAGGTGGAAGAGTGGAGGTTGCTCTTTCTTCATGACTTGTTTGTTATTCAGTAGAGGTTGCGCTCTGTACAGAACTGTACAAGTCCAGGAGGGGTGCATTCAAAGATGGTAAGCACGGTGCTGACCTCAGGCATGCCCTGTCTTCTTGTCCTTTCTTGCATTGTGTTTACAAAGCATCTACCCCTTTGGAGGCTTTCCTTTTCAGCTGACAGGCAGTACATAAGCTGTACCTGGTGGCAGACTTTTGGGAATCTTTTGTTATGCTTGGCAGAGGGTGCTCAGTACTTTGGATGCCCTTTTCTGTAACTGGCAGAACTAGGGGTAGACCACACATGTTTCTTGTAGCTAAAGTACTTATATATTTCTTTAGGTTTTTTACTTTTAATTCATGGTAGAGGTTAAGTGAGTTAGTAGTAGACCTTTAGAACTGAGAAGAACGTAAAAAGCAAGTATGCTTTTTTTGTTGTTTTTGTTTTGTTTTGCTTATTGAGACAGTATGAAACTCAAGACTTCCAGTCACAGCCTCTCAGGCCCTGCACTGCTTAACATGCACTGTTTCTTAATTTCTTGACTTAAGAAACACACGGACTAAGAAAGGTACATTTACATTTTAAATAATTTACGAGGAACCAAGTAAAAAGGAAAATAATGTTGAGCTATTATTATCTTTTCATTAAATCTTAGGAGTTCAGATTTTCTATCCACCTCTATATATTCATTTACAGACTAGTATGTTAATTCTTTCAGCATATGTTTACTGAGTATCTGGGCAATGAAAACGTCACATAGAGAATCAGGGTACCCCATGTACTTTTATCCTTGTGTATGAAGAGTGTATACCCCAGGGTGGGACAGGAAATGTCAAAATAACCTTGACCTTAACCATGTAACACAAGAAGAAGAACCTAGCACATTTCTTTGAATATAGTATATGCTCAGTGCCTGTGAATGTCCGTATTGATTTTCGAACACAGCGGTTAGTCATTCAAGAGAAATATAGACAGTATGTTGAAAGTTAGATGTGGGGATTTGGTGGTGTATGACCTGATTTTAGGGATGTCTGGATGTCTGTATGGAAATTTGAAATGGGCCTCAGAGGTTGAACTGGATGTGATCATGCTTCCCTGAGTATGAGATTGCCTAATTTTGTTTTACATTTTTTTTGAGGTAAGACTGAACAGGTAGTCCATAAATATTTGTTGAGTGAATAAATAGGGGGAAAAGACAATCCTCTTGGTCCTTTAGTGAGAGAAGATTGCAAGCAAGAGCATGCTAGAAACAAGGAAACACAGGGAAATTCAGAAACTCCAACAACAATTCTGTCAGCTAAAGGTGAGTGCAGACACATGAGGCTTCTATATAGGATGAAGGTCACACCTTGGGAGTCATAATTGCCTGCCAAGAAGTCAAGCAGGTTCAGTTGCCTAGGCTTGTGCTACTGGAGGTAGGAGTGAGCTGCAGGAGCCTCAGGTAAGGACAGTGAGCATCAAAACGGGATGTAATTAGGAACTCATTTCAGGTGGCCTTAGGGACTATAGAGGCATGTTTGCAACTAAGTGATATTTTAAAGGCTGAGTTGGCAGCATGCTAAAACTACTGCTGTAGTTCCATGGAGTGGTTTTGAATTCCTTTTCTTACTACAGGTGCTCCTCCTAAGAAAATGAAAGCATCAAATCATATTTACTGGATTAACTTTTCTGAGAATTTAGCAGTATCCAATTCATTCTCCTAAGAGCCTCTACCAATATTATAAAAGAAAAAAATCAAGTAAATGTTTTACATCAGCTCTCAGGTAATTTACAGCCGTTCAATTTTTATATACTGTAAATATATTTTTATAACCTCTTTGGGGCTTTTGTGTATTCTGTACTATAAACACACACATACATTTGTAGAGAGGGATGGAGGGAGAGAAAGAGGAGGAGGATGAATAAGAAAGGAAAGAAGAGACACAAAAATAACCACACATTAGTTATTTATCCCTGCACCATCTTGCTTTAGTCATGTAGCTCGGTGATAATGCTGTGTTGATTTTTTTTTTTATATGAAAATTCTTCATGATCATCAAGCTTATAAAGTGGTTTCTAAAAAAGCATTTCAGAGTTTTTTTTTCTTTTGTAGAAACAGAGCAGTAATGCTGTTTTAGCTTTTATTTAGAACAATACATATTTGTTAGGAAGATAATTCTTTAGAGAAGCCATGTCAGCTTTCGTCTTTGTATCCAGCAGAAATGCATAAAACTGTAAGAAGAGAGAGTCTGAGCATATGATAGTCACAATTTTTTCCTTCCAGGAGGAAAGGCCGTATTAACACACTATGTAAACAGATGAGATTCTAGCTGGGCCTTTCTGAAGAGAGTAACCTGTACCAGATCACTTATGTCATCATGCCTCACTTTTCTCAGCTGCAAAATAAGAGGCTCTTCTGAAATGATTGGGAACAGTTTTCTAGAAGTAATTTCGTGTAACTTCTGTGAGAACAACAAGGGTGAGGACCTCCCATAAATATGGACAATGTTTAATATTATAATATTCAAATGACTTGCCATCCTTCAGAAGTTCCTGGTATGTACTTTCTTTCCCCCAATGGAGGCTGAAAGATCCATGTTTACTTTAGCTGCAGAACATTGGGCTTTTCTAAGCAGAGTGCGTGGCTCATGGAAGATGCCCCAGTACATAATTACTGGGTTTGTTTCAGTTGTGAGAGACATTAGTGTTGAGGGATTCCTCTTGGACTCATCTGATCCGCTGCTCATGTTAGAGAAGCAGTTGGAACAACTCTTGCTGTATTCAGAAGGAAACCATTATATTCACTGAATGAGCATTTATTGAGGTCCTGCTACTAGCCCTGCAGGCATAGTATTATGCCTTGAGAATATAAAATAAATACAAATATCTACCTCTCCCAGCTTTTGTTAGGAAAACAGGCACTAGGAACTAAGAAGAAGCATGTTCTACTCCAGTATTATGAATAGTGAACTACACGACTGCTCTGTAGTCTAAGTATCAGCACCTCTCTCCTCTCCTCTCCTCTCCTCTCCTCTCCTCTCCTCTCCTCTCCTCTCCTCTCCTCTCCTCTCCTCTCCTCTCCTCTCCTCTCCTCTCCTCTCCCCT
>NW_021620876.1:3953558-3982534 GCF_004785775.1 Grammomys surdaster
TTTCTCTCCTCCCCATCTTTTTCTTTTCTTTCTTCTTTTTGAGACAGGGTCTCACTATGCGGGATCTTGGCTGTCTTGCAACTTACTATGTATGATTTTCCTTACGGAGATCTGCTTTACTCTGCTTCCAAGTGCTGAGATTAAAGGCATGCACCACGATTCCTGGCAAAGCCATTGTTAAAAGATTCAAATTAGTAAAAGTACTTAAAAATATTAGTTCACATTCTTCTTTACCTGTCTGTTGTCTTACCACCATTGATAGGAGGCAGGGAGATCTCTAAGGACATTGCAGCCCCAACCATATAGATCTATAGATGAAAGCAGTCTTCAGTCGTTTTTGCTGAGTAGCAAAGGCCTCATTTTACAGACCCAGAAGAGTTACGTTTCATTTGACTCTGTAAGGAAAGTGTTTTCTTTCAGACATTTTATTTTGGAGTATCAGAGTTATATCTGTTTGTTAAAATCCTTTACTTAGCTTGAGTCAGTAGTGAGAACTTGGCTTATTTGGTATTTAGAAATCCACTAAAATGAATGATAGGCATTCTCTTTGCCTTGTACTGATGATAGTAATCATTATTGTTGCTGGTGTTTCATGTAACTCATTCTGATCTCACCCTGGCCGTATAGCCAAGGATGTTCTCAAACTTCTGATCCTTCTGTGTCTACTTCTGTACCCAGTTTTATGTGGTGCTGAGGATCAAAACCTGGGCTTTATGCATGTTAGGCAAACACTCTACCAACTGAGTTCCTCTTCTAGCCCTATGGTAGACAGCTTAAATAATGTTATTAAACTTAGAATAACATTATGAGGTAGATACTATGTTCCATTCTGACTGGAAAATAATATCCATGTAGCTGTTTCTATGATTCAGGATTTGAATTTTGATTGTTCTGACCCTAGAGTCTTAAGTCAAGAACCAATTTTCCACCCTTCCCTCTGCATCTAAGAAATGGTGGCTAAAATCCAAGCCTATATTTTTTAATGCTTAGACCAAAGGGCAGATTGAATAGGTGAGAGTATAAATTTGAGGCTATCATTTGGGAGGGAGGCCAGGGACTGTAAATAGAAAAGGCACATTTTAAAAGCCAAGGCAAATATGAGAAAATTGTAGCCAAGAGGAGAATGCAAACCAGCAGTGGGATCAAATTGCCCATGTATGTAGGTGAATGGGTAGAAGAGGTAAAGAAGCCTTTCAGGTCTGTCTGTGATTCCCCAGCTACTGCCTTGTCGATTTGCTCCTAAACAACAAACAGAATGTCCAGAATCGAGTCCAAGAGTGTGTGCTTTCCTTTTCATGAAGCCGATTCTGATATGCAACAAATACTGGCAGGAAGCCGGATAAGACTGCAGAGGGCCAACTAGATGGGATGGGGTTTGCTATCTAGACTGGGTTTGGGTGTGGGGGTTTCTGCTTTTCCAAAGAGCAAAGGGTGAAGATCAAGAAGACAGGAGCAGAGAGACTGTTGATTACAGATTTGAGGTTTTACTTGTTCTTAATTTTTAACTTCCCTTTCCACCCAATGCTTATAGAAAATAAATCATCTTTTTGTTTGTGCTTTCTGTGAATGAAATGGTCTGTCTTAAATACCTGAATAAATAGACGGGTAATCTCACTTATTTTGTGAGCACAGTATTGGTTTTTAAGGGAAAAAAAAAGGTATGATTATTTACCTAGTTTAATTTATTAATATTCTATTACTTCTTTTGATTTGTCTGACTTTAATTCCTAAGTAGAGTCAGTCTTCGATATCTGTAGGTTCCATGACTTTACACTGATCCAACCACAGACAGAGAAAATATCTGGGGGAAAATTGCATTGGTGTAAATAATGTACCAACTTTGTCTTGTCATTATTCTGTATATGCTGAAGTGGCATTGTAATTACTTGGATTGTATTATACGTATCTCAGTATATTTTTGTGAGGATTTTGCAGGCTATATGAAAATACCATAGTATTTATGTAAGGAATCGGAGTGTTTGAGGGTCTTGATACCTGCAAGAGGGTCCTTGAATCAGTTCCCTGCAATCCTATGGGATAATGACACTTATTTTCCAGGTTTCTGTGTTTGACTGTTGTTTCAGGAAAATGATAGTATTTTAGTTTTGTTTTATGATTTTTCTTCATGTGTGTTTACATATATACATGTGCATGTGGATTCATATGGAAGCCAGAGAACAACCTAGGATTTTGCCTTCAAGGACTCGATACCACCACCACCACCACCACCACCACCACCACCACCACCACCAACACCAACAACAACAACAACAACTTCTCCTTCTCCTCCTCCTCCTCCTCCTCCTCCTCCTCCTCCTCTTCCTCTTCCTCCTCTTCTTCCTCCTCTTCTTCCTCCTCTTCATTTTCCTCCTTCTCCTTCTTTTCCTCCTCTTCCTCCTCCTCATCCTCCTTCTCCTTTTCCTCCTCCTTCTCCTCTTTCTCTTCTTCCTCCTTCTCCCTCTTTTCCTTCTTCTTCTTCTTTTAATTTTTAAGTTATTTTCGTCTTCCACTGAGGCCAGACAAGGCACACCTCTGGTATATATGTGTCAGGGGCCTCTGATGGCCTGTGTATGCTCCTTGTTGGTGACTCAGTCTGTGGGAGCTCCCTAGAGTCTGGGTTAGTTGAGAGTGCTGGTCTTCCTCTGTGGTTGCTCTCCCTTTCAGCTTCTTTATTTCTTTCCCTAATTCAACCATAGGAGTTCCCGACTTCTGCCCAGTGATTGGGTGTAAGCATTTGCCTCTGTCTCAGTCAAATGTCAGTAGGGCCTCTCAGATGACAACCATGCTCTGCTCCTGTCTGTAAGCACAATATAGCATCAGTAATAGTGTCAGGCCTTGGTGCCCCACCATGAGATGGATCCCAAGTTGGGCTAGTCATCGGACAACCTTTTCTTTCAGTCTCCTCCCCATTTTTGTTTTTTAGACAGGAAAAATTCTGGGTCAGAAATTTTGAGTGTGGGTTAGTAACCCTGTCCCTCCACTTGAGGCCCTGTCTATCTACTGGAGGTGGACTCTTCAAGTTCTCTCTCCCCAATGTTGGGCATTTTGGCTAAGGTTACTCCCAATGAGTCCTGAGAGCCTCTCACCTCCTGGGTCTTTGGTACTTTCTAGAGGGGAACGACCTCAAACTGCTCTTGGCCCTCTGGATTTCTCACTCTATCAACTTCTTTGAGAAGGGTCTTTCATTGGCCGGGGGCTCATCAATTAGGCTAGACTAACTGTCCACAGTGACCTTTCTGTCTTTTGTTAGAATTAGAAGTTTGTGTTATTATGGCCAGCATTTACACATGATTTCTGGGGGCTCAGACAGAGGTCCTCACGTTTGTGAGGCAAGCACTTTACCAACGGAGCTATCTCCCCATTCCCTTATGAATATAAGAAAAATTTACTTATTTGATGGGTGGGGAAGGTTTTGTGTGTTATAGGGTGCATATAAAAGTCATAGGACAATTTTTTCAAATGTGTTCTCTCCTTCTACCTGTATTTACTATGTAAATTCAGGTGGCCAAGCTTTGTAAAATGCATCTTGACCACTTCAAAAAAAATGCTCTAAGAAGCAGTTAGCTTGTCTGATGCTGGCTATGAGGTTATACCTTCCGGTTTATGAGTACTCTAAAGTTGCTAGTGGCAATGTGCTCTGAAGCCCTGAGAGGTAAGAACAGGTGGATAAATGTTGGAGATGTTGGAAATGCTGATGGCCAGAAGTTGAAAATTCGATAATACATGCAAATATTATATGTCAGTTATAAACTATAAAGGAAAGATGGTGTGGAACCAACTGGGAGGACAATGTAAACACACCGTGCCTGTCACAGGGATGTCATAATGCCTTGACATCACAGCAATTACTACAGCAATGAGTATAATTTTTTCCTTCCCATAGTGACTAAATCTCTCTTTCATAGAGTACTTCTGGTGAGAACTAGTGTGGTGAAAATGATTGAAGATGACTGTATCTTACCATGGAAAACATGGATGCTTTTTAATCCTTGCTAAGACGTGTACCTGCTTCACCGCACAGCTTACCTTTTCAGCTTGTATATTGTCTGCTTTGACCCCAGGCTCTGAGAGTTGGTCAGGTGAATTGGAATATTCCAACTACAGTGCAGTTGGAATACTTTCTTTGCAGTTGCCCCTTGGCTTAAGGTTTTAGCTATACCTAGCTCACGGAGGTATTTCTAGGTTGCTAAGGGTACTTTAGCAAACAAAAGCATGTACAGACAACAGGATAATCCTCTAGTTAGGTTCTTTGTTGAAAACCCTGTTTACTTTCCAAGAAAATATTGATCTTTATGGCCACATCACTCTATGATCATAAAAGTCCCAACAAAAATTATTCATCAAAAGGTAGAAATAGAACTCAAACTATTATCATACTTAGGTTTAAGAACACAATCTTTGAGTTACCAAAACTTTGAAGAAGAGCAGAAGTCTGTAAGTCTTGAGACAGCTTATTCTTGTGGTAGCAGGGCTACCTTTGAGACTGAGGGCATCTCTGCTGTCAGCATGTGACAAAGTGATAAAGTAGCTCAGGGTTTTATTTTTAACCTAAATTCTAGTAGAATTGAGAGAGTAGTAATTTCTCAGGGTCTTAATATTTTCTTAACTATTCCCTTTACTCCCCATGTCTTAAATGTTAGGGCTGACAGGTTGCTTCCTGAGTAGGTAAGAGGAGATCCATATTTCTACAAAAATATCATCTAAGTAAATTTGTCATAGAAAAATATTGGAGTATAGTTTAAAAGTAGGAGATTTTGAATTTTATCTATAATCTTGTAAGGTGTTAGAATCAAGAAAGCCATGTTGTTTTTTTTAGCAAATTGTTGGTTGTCTACACTGTGGAAACTTGTAGTGGCTCAGGGTCTGCATAGCATCACGGCTTCATGTACTCTGATGCTGTATCACTATTTGCCTACCAGGACTTTGCTTTGTGGTTTAGAAAACTCAACAGGTGTTTGTTCAACAGGTTTGTATGCTTACTATTGTATATGAAAATAATTCATGTTGAATGCATTATTTTAGTGTATGTATGTGATGACTTTTATTCTTTTAAACATGGTGTCATTTAAATGCTGGCTTTGAGCCAGGACCCTTCTGTTTAGTGCACGTTCAGAACCCTTTTCTGCAGGGGAGTATTAACCATTAATGTTAGGTGTTTTGCAGCTTTATAGATATCTGGTGCCTTTCTGGAGTTACTTTTATGATTGACAGAGTCATTGGGGCTGTTGTATGACCTGATTCTTTAGTGGATACTGTGGCAATATGATTTTTCTTAGCTGTTGCTGTTGTCTTATTTTCATTAAGAAAGTTGTATTAATTTTTATTTTATATGGATGAAAATTTGGCTGCATCGTGTGGATGTAGTCCCCATGGAGGCCAGAAGAGGGCATCAGAGCACCTGGCACTGGAGTTAACCGAGGGTTGTGAGCTTCCTTGTTCCTACTGGGAAACAAGCTAGCATCTTCTGGGAGGGCAATAAATGTTCTTAACTGCTGAGCCATTTCTCCAGCCTTTTGTTTTCATTTCTTTCTTTCTTTCTTTCTTTCTTTCTTTCTTTCTTTCTTTCTTTCTTTCTTTCTTTCTTTCTTTCTTTCTTCCTTCCTTCCTTCCTTCCTTCCTTCCTTCCTTCCTTCCTCTCCCTCCCTTCTCTTCTTTTTTCTTTTTTCTTTTTTCTTTCTTTTTTTTTGTTTGTTTGTTTGTTTGTGTTTGAGACAAGGTTTCTCTGTGTAGCCCTGGCTGACCTGGAACTCACTCTGTAGACCAGCCTGACCTTGAACTCAAAAATCTGCCTGCCTCTGCCTCCCAAGTGCTGGGATTAAAGGCATGCGCCACCACTGCCCAATTTGTTTTCATTTCTTAATAGATGACTTTAGGAAATGTGTATTAAGTTATCTCAAATGTTAATCTTAAAGGGGTTAACACCTATTTACATTTTTAGAAAAGACCGAATATACATAAAATAACCAAGGCAGATGTAGGAGAACTTTTTAAGACTGAAGCATCATTGAATGGATTCTGACAAACCTGAAGTCATACACAGATCAATCTTTGGATATTGTAGTATTCCAGTTCTCAACATTTTCTACTCAAATTCCTAAATGGTAGCTGGAAGTAAACTAAGATTTTTATCAAGTCAGAGATTTTAATCTACTTTTGCTACCAGGAACTCAGACTTACGTTTTTATAATGTTTTCTCTAAAATGTCCATTTGAATATTATATCCTGTTCCATAGTATGTGTCTTTTTCTCAAGTTAGATAAAATTAGCATGGTGAAATACATGGGTTTCTAAAAAGTTTGATTATTTTTTTCCTAGTAAAGTTCTCTCTCTATTTCTCTCAATTTCTCTCTTTCAATTTCTCTCTATTTCTCTCTCTCTATTTCTCTCTCTCTCTTTCTCTCTCTTTCTCTCTCTCTCTCTCTCTCTCTCTATCTCTCTCTCCCCCCCCCCCCCCGTAACTAAGGCTAGCCTCAAAGTCATGGCAGCCCTCCTGTTTCAACTTTCCAAGTGCTAGGATTGCATGCTTGGCTGAGATGTATAGATCTTAAGCACACAGTTTGAGTATTGATGAAAGTGTATATTGGATTTTAATAGAATCCTCTGAATTGTGGTAAAACATACACTTCCACTCTATCATAGAAGTATTGCTTGATGATTTTCCAAGGAAATTGGTGTTCTAGGAATATCTACGTGTGTGTGTGTGTGTGTGTGTGTGTATTCTACCAGTCATACCAGACTGTATTCCCAAAGGGGTAGTGATGGACAATGGCATTATTATTCTAGTTTTGAGAATAATGTAGGCTTTATTAGAAAGACAGTTGTGTAAAGCGAGTAGTTAATTTAATAGAAGCTCCGTTGCTAAAGTCTTATATTGACTGGTGTTACTTCTTCACTAAAACACAACAAAATTCCTATTTTCCTAATTGAAAGTAATTTGTCAAGTCCTGTAACAAATCAGGAAAAATTTTTTGAAGCTGATTTACTTTGTAATTAAGGTCTTTTGTGTATACTTGGGATCTACCGTTCGATTCTTTTAATATCCAGATTCAGAATGATATTTGACAGTTTCATTTTACACTACCCTCAGAGAACGCACTGATGACCTCTATCCAGTGTTCAGTCTTGAATTCTTTGTTTTGATCATTGCCTGCAGCAACTGGGATGGAATGCGTATACCTCTCTTTTTCTCCACCATCTTTTAGGAAGTAGACGGTCTCTTTAGTAGAGATTAAGGTTTGCTTCTTGGATATAGTACAGTGTGCACTACCTGTAGCCTAATAGATTTATATTGTGGAAACTAAGGTATTCTGTAGTAAAGGAAGTTCAAAGTTGAGTGAGAAAGGGATAGAGCCTTTGTTCAACAAATATTGTAATGAGAGAGTTGGTTAGAGTTAACAACATCACCAACTTCATGATGATGGAAATTCTTGAGTTTCACATCAAGATCCTGAAACAGACTCGAGGGAGGGTAGTAACCTGTGGTTTAATAAACTCCACTAGGCAATAGTGATTGATAATAGAAGTTGAGAATGACTAGATTAGAAATGAGGGAAACAGTGGCAGTCTGGAACTAGCCCCTGGAAAATCCTTCAGGGAGCATGGATGTATGAGATCGTAGAGATGTCATTGAGAAAAAAGTGTTCCCTCAGTAATCTGGGGAGTGTTTCTGGGGAGTAGACACTTTCCTCTGCAGGCAGACCCTGAATTCAAGGTCTATATCCTGGATTCTCTGGGCAGAGTGCTCTTTGTGAAGTTGTGCTCATAGGAGCTCGATGCTGGGTACACTGGCAGGGTTAAGGATCTGGGCTGGATATCAGTGTCCATTACACTGAGGTCCAGGAAGTCCTGTGATTTGCCTAGAGTCCCACAGATAAGCATGGGGTTTGAATTCAGTCAGCTTCATTACAATTTCTTCCTAAACATTAGCTATGCTGTCTATTATGATAACAGTAATCAAACATCATCAAACATCATCTATCATAACAGTAATCAAATCTCCATCATGAACAAGAGAACATTTAGAGAAGGGATTTACATTCGATCAGGGGAAAGCAGGTGGAATGACTATTATTTGCTTTTGCACTGAAGTGTAGGGTAAGTTGTGACTGGATGTGCGAAATCTTTGTGAGGCAGATGGAGTGGCCTGAGAACAGGCCTTTTTTCTGACATACAAACAGCTGGTCTCAGAATATGGGAAATGAACTACACTGTCTGATGTTATTCCATATTCTTATACTCAGAATATTTACATATTTACATCATGTCTTTTTTAATTTTTATTTTTTAGAAACTGACTACACATAGCTAACCTGAAACAAATGAAAATACAACTAAATCTGAGTTCCCTGGCTTACCAGAAAAAAAATCCTCCTTTCTCACTTTCTAGTTGTCTCTGCTTACTATCTCAGAGAGCATTTTTTGTCATTTATTTTATTTATAAATCTAAACTATAGCATAGCAAGAGCAAGCAAGCAAGCAAGATGTTTCATAAAGCCAAACCATTTCGTGTGTGTGTGGCGGGGGGAAGGGATGGGTGGAGGTAGGAAAACAGAGGTCAAGACGGTGCCTTGTAAACCTGGAAAAGAAACCTATGCTTTCTTTCACACACTCATTATTCAGTTTTTTTCATTTTCCCTTCAGTGATTTAGAAATCAGTAAACAGCTTAATTATCCCTCAATTTAATATACAAAATGTAACTCCAATATTCATTTAGGTGATGTGAGTAAGCACCAACAGGAAGTTGAGACCATGATTTGGAATCTTAACTGACACTAATCTCATTATTTTCATCCTTAACAACTGTGTCATCAGCACTAGAGGCCGCTGTGATTGACCCACCAGTGACGTCTACTTGGTTTGCACACTTAACCCCAGATTCTATCAGCTTCTGTAGTTATTGGCCTGATACCTTCATGGGACACTTCTTGCCAGTTTGCAGCCCTGAGCCTGAATTGTGGTGTTGCATTCTTGGACCCTGCACCTCTGAGGCTCCACTCATAAAGACAGAGAACGACAATGCTTGAGGCCCCCCAGCTTCTTCTCCTTTGGTTGGTCTTGACTCCTGTACTACTTCTTCCGAATGATTTTTCGATCTCTTACATTTTTCCATTGTAATTGACATTGCTGAGGGCAGGTCCTAGTTTATCCCGTTCACTGGCTGCTTTTAACCTTGACTCTTTTCTGTGTATACCTGGTTTCTCATCTTAAAATTCATTCTGCACATCTGTTTTCATATTAATTCTTCTATAGTGCAATCTATCATACCTCCAGGGATAAAAGGATATCCATGACTTGCCCTCAACGAATGCTGAACAACTTTTCTCTCAGAACTCTTCAAAAAAGTAAATAGAAATGCAGCAGAATAAACAATTTTCTTACACATATAATGACATTGGCAAAAGCAGGAGACTGAGGCATCGCTGATATTCCTGACAGTTTGTTTTGGGAAGTTGCTTCTTGTTGGGGATATCTTTTGCATTATAGAAAGTTTAACAGCATTATTCACCTCTACCCGCTGAATGCTAGTGTTATCCCTCTAGTCAGCACAACTAAACAAACAGTAATATCTAGTCCTCTAGATATTAGTGTTGAAGGTTTCACAGAGAGCGAAAGTCACTTGTTTAGGGGCCACTGTACTGGCTAAGCTAAGTGAATCAAAGCAAGCATGAAAGGAAGATTGCATAGTCTGTATCTTGATTACTTTGTATAGATTACAAAGTAAGTGAAATTTTACCATTGAGATCCTTGAAAACTGTTTGGGATAAACTGTCTTGGTTTATTTTAAATGTTACTAAAAGTTGATGGAATCCCTTAGGGGAGCATTTTGCCAACATTCCGCAAAGGTTGAAAACTGTAGGAATCCATCTAGTTATTTACCTCAGAGACACTCAAATGTCTGTGCAAAGACTGTATTTGGCTAGTCATAGTAGAATTACTTATAATGGATATCTGAGAATAGCATCAGAGTAAGCCAGTCATGAGTAGCCTGACTAATAGGCTAGAATGAATATATAGTCCTTAAAACGGGTGAGTTTGTATGGGTAGATCTAAAGAAGCTGTGGGGTAAGTTTTCATTCTAGCTTCTGTATGGCTTAGAAGACACCCCAAACAGTGCTATCTATATATTTTTACTCAAACGCCTTAGGAGGAAGGAATGAGGAAGAATGAGACAAAAGAGAGCAAAATGGAGGACCTTATTTTAATTTCTTTTTCTCTTTTTGTTTTTTTTTTTAATTTCTTTTTCAAAATGTCTAAAATTTGTGATTGTTTAGTTTGAGTGGAAGCTCCATGTGTATCTTCTGCTTGTTCTTTGTGGTCTTATTTTTCAAATTATTTTTCACACTTATATTATTACTCTTTTCAAAAATATAAACAGTATTTTAAGACTCGATAGTGCGAGTTGTTCTTGACTACAGTTGTACTTTTTCCTGAGAATTCTAACCATGAGTTTAGTTGTAAATGTTGAAGAAAAAAGTGACTGCTCTGCACTGTTTCTTATTCACATTTCCATGTACTAAGGCATAGTTTCATGATTCATTCCTGTACAGACGTGTAGATCTGGATTCTCACACATTGAAATAAACGCAGCTGTGTTTATTTCAGTGCGATTACGTTCAAATAAACACACATGCAATCCCTTATGAGCACGAACCCGTAAAACACTTGTTGATTTGGTTCTGAAATTGTGTGATCAAATAAACACACTTGCTTTAAGGGAAGTTTTGCTTTACTTGGTGTTCATGCCTTGGCTATGTGTTTTATAGAGGGCAGATGTGGAGATCCCTAATAGAATAATTGTCCTTTACAGTCTAAACCATTACTCTAGACTAATGGACATTTCATATGTTGGTAGTTGTACCTATACAGTACAAATAATCAAGAAAGTATTTTATGTTACCCGTTTTGTTTTAGACATTGTAGTTGTACCTATACAGTACAAATAATCAAAGTATTTTGTGTTAGCCGTTTTGTTTTAGACATTGTAGTTGTACCTATACAGTACAAATAATCAAAGTATTTGTGTTACCTGTTTTGTTTTAGACATTGTAGCGAAGTGGGATATAATTTAAAAGAACTTAACACCTAAAATATATTTGTGAATATATTTTAAAGAAATATCAAGGGTTTAAAAAAAAGGAAGATATTTTAAAGCTTGGAACCCACTTTTTGCATAACTAGACTTCTAAATCTATGTTTTTTAAGATTAAGGATTTTAAAATGAAGATAAAGAAAAGGTCCGTAACCAAAGAGTGCTGTTCAGATTTATATTTCTCTTGAAATGACAATATGTAATATGAAGAGTTAACATCCTTCAGCCTTTTATAGGATATTTTAATCAAATGTAATGTAATTTTCACAGGGCCTATATTTGAGATTATCTTTCCTCATAAAATGAACTGCATGGTAGAACTAGCAATCAGTGGATTTTTTCATCTTACAAAATATGGGGGTGGATTTATGAAAATTTTAAGGGAGCAGACAGACCGAGGTCTGCTTGACTTTACTTTCTTGTCCTTATAAAGTTCTTAGGTTCAGGAGGGTTCTGTGGGTGTGAGGAGCTCAGGAGAGGAGCTTATGTTGGCAGCAGTTAGTGAGAGGGTATTTCATCTGAGGGTCCAAGCGTTTGTATCCTGAGGACCCCCTCCTACCTTGTCTACTCTGGATTCATTGAACTTGTTCACCACTTCTGGGAAGTCCAGGATGGCTTTTAGCTTCACCTCATAGGACCACACAGAAGTCCACTTGTCCTGTAGTAGAGGTACAGACACCTCAACAGTATCTACATTTCTGCTAAGAAGTCTGTTTTCTTGTCAGTCATTGTAGTTTGGCTTTTTAGGAACTTCTATCAGGCATTTCAGAAGGTTAAATATTTTAAACATACCTCCCCCAAACTAAACTATTATAGAGAAAATAAGACACTGTTTTCTTTCTTTTGACAAAGATCAATGCATTTCACAATAAAATGGTTCTGTTTATATAATCTAGTATTTAATAATTTTTGAAATTATTGTAACTTAAAAAATCTTTTAGTTGTTTATGTTCATATAGCCTGCCTCACCTACTGGAAATGAAGTTCTATGGAAACAAGAACCTTTGTTTTGTCTGCTTTTACTTGCAATGTTTGCTGCAGGGCTGGAATGCATTAGACACTCAGTATACTGAATGAATCCTTAAAAAGTTATTCCCATTTTTGATTCTTATGTTATTTACTTACTAGTTGAGTGTATGTTTCATAGAACCCTTTTAATGTGTTTTGTCAGTTTCACATGAGAAAAGCAGAACACTGGCACTATTTCTTTTTACTCTGTTTGTTTGTTTGAGATAGCTTTCTCTGGGATTAAGTGTGTGCAGCACTACACCAGGCTCCATTTCCTTTACTTTTACAAGCTTAGTTAATTACTATTATCTTCCTTTTAGCTTTTCTAGTCTGAGATGTGAAATGTAGTTTTGAGTGTTACAATAACCTATGTACTGAACACTCATCTGTTTATTGGACAGTTTTGTTCCCTGAAAGTATGGGTTTATATATCCTTAGCTCATCTAATATCGAATTGCTCCTTTATGCCTAAAATTTTTTTGTCTATGTAAGTGTGCACATGTGTATATGTTTGTGTGTCAAAAAAGCAATTTTCAGCCCTTCTTTCACTTCTAAGTAAATGATTTTTATTTATCAAAAGGAGATGTTTTTGAGTCAGTGTTTGGACTTTTGTGTTGTTATATCAGTCTATTTTTCTATTTCTGTGGAAATATAAGATTGTCAAGTAGTTTTATAACAACTCTTGCTATCTGATGGTACACTCATTCTCAATTACTCTTTTGCACTTTAAAAATTCATCCAAATGAATGTAAAATTACTTCTTGAGTATAAATATTATAATTAAAATTTATCGGCATTACATGTAAATTAATAGAATAATTAGGAGGAAGCTGTCATAAAATGGCTGACTTTCTGGGAACATTGATCCCATTTATTCAATCTTTTTCCTCCAACCTCGGGATAACTCCCCTCCCTTCAAATCTTACACATTTCTTCTCCAGGTTATTCTAATATACTTATTAATTTTGTTGTCATGATGAAAGGGATTTCCATATAGCCATTTCTTTTCATTGATTATTCTATATGATTGAAAAGAAAACCACACATTTATCATCTGACTACCTTGTGGACTTTTATTAGTGCTCTCAGCTAGTTGGTTGAGTGTCTTTGTTTCTGTCTCTGCATTTGTCCCTCATCCTTACAAAAAGTTGAGTCAGTATGACTGATGGCATTCATGCTGCCCTTTTCAGTCTTTGGCTTCTTGTTTGGTTAGTACAGTTACTGTTATTTCAAGTGTGGCCCATCTTGAGTTACATATTTTAATGTGTTTTGATCAATTAGTATTTATATTGATACTATGCACAATTTTGTTTTTAAAATTTGTTCCTTGTCCTTTTTTTATCATGTAAAGAAGGAAAGCTTATCCCTGGTTAAGACCCTTTAGGTGAATACATGGTCCTGTAAATTTGTTGATCTGATTGTGTTTTCTTTTTTTACTCTGCTAATGGAGCAAACTCCAGTGGTAAATTTTCTGCTGCCAACTATCCTCACATAACTTTGTTTTTTGTTCTGTTTTGTTGTTGTTGTTGTTTTTGGGGGGTTTCTCGAGACAGAGTTTCTTGAGGCAGGGTTTCTCTGTGTAGCCTTGGCTGCCTTGGAACTTGTTCTGTAGACCAAGGTGGCCTAGAACTCAGAGATCTACCTGTGTCTGCCTCCCAAGTGGTGCAATTAAGGACTTGTGACATTATCACCTGGCTCTTTGATGTTATTATTAACAGTTTTAGTCTTTTAAAATTTGTTCTTAGGGACTTTTCATCTGTCTTGAAGTGTGATAGGAAAGTAAGTCATCTTTGTATTTTTACTGTTCTACTGAGTCGCAGTAGGGATGGTTTCCTGTAATTTCTGTATGTTATGGGAAAATCTGATTTAACTGGGAATTATTTATTTTGAGTGTTGATCATAACTTCTGCAAAACTACCCCAGTCCTCACGGCATGCCTCATGCCTTCAGCACGTAGATCTTTGACAACTGCTTTCAGTTTTCTTTTCTTTTTTTTTTTTTTTTTTTCGAGACAGGGTCTCTCTGTGTAGTTCTGGCTGTCCTGGAACTCACTCTGTAGACCAGGCTATCCTTGAACTCAGAAATCCACCTGCCTCTGCCTCCCAAGTGCTGGGATTAAAGGCGTGCGTCAGTTTTCTTTATTGCTGCATTTTCTGCTTTTCCTTTGGTCAGCTTTAATACATTATAGTTTGTGAGCAAACTTTCTATTTCACATAAGCTTTATTGTTTTGGAGGAAGGGTCTTAGCATTGTCTTCTTATGTACGTACTCCCTGTGTCTGTCTCCCGTTCTTCATGAATTTAATAGATACCCTTACCTGAGTTCTTCTTTCGTGTTCCTTCTTTTCCCCGTTTATATTTTGAAAGAAATTATTATCAAACTTATTTATTCTCTGAGATTACATTTGATGCATTATTGTTACCAATAAATATTTCCCAGGTAAATCAAATTTTCCCGTAACATACAGAAATGGGAATCTGGGTTGGTGTCTTCCCGATTCTAGACTTCTTAATCAAGAAATTACAATAAATTACTATCACACATTGTAAAAGTAGGAAGGACATTTTATTCAAAAGGAGGTGATGGTGCAAATCAGAAAGAAATGCATCTTGGTGAATGACCAAGTGACAGTCCTCAAGGGCCCTGAGGGTATTGCCTGGACTTTTTAAAAATGGGGTTCAGAGGAAGGAGAAGTTTGCTTAATAGGAGCTGTAGTTTGGGTGGCTTCTATTTTGATTGACAGGCAGGCCTGGGTAAAAGAAGCCTTTGCTCACATCTCTTCCCACAATGCATCTGATTTCAATAATATGCATGTATAGGTATCCATAGCTGTAAGAAGATAAATAGGGTATTCTCTGTAAAAACTCACTTTTAGGACACATTTTTGTCTTATTGCACATGTGCCCAAAACAGTTCAGGCCAGATCAGCCTTCCTCCTCTCTCTATCTGGATACATGTGGAGACCCATTTAGTATGGTCCTTAAGACACTTAATCTGTTACTTAGAGTGCAGATACAGCTTGGGGTCCTAAGAGGATTCTAGGTACATTGTTCAGAGAGGTTGTGTGTGCATTCGTTCTGAGGAGGGTCCTAGGCTATTAAGTGCTTGTTAGAAGAGGGGTATTTGCTTAGCCCCAAACAAGTGAAGTCCAGGTTCCTCAACTATTCCCCATGCTTGTCTGATTCAGTATTTCCTATGGGTCAGTTTTGATAGCATGTTACAAATTTTTGAAGGTAGTATGATCAGTGTTACATACTTTGAAATGTTTCAAAAATTTATAATTTGCTTCTAGAAGTATGGCTTAAAATTCCCACTTTAATTTCTTTATGCCATTTTGCGATGAATTTAAGTCGCTATGTGAGCAAATGTGGGCTCCAACAAAGTAATAGGGATTTTTAAAAAAAAATACTTTTTGTACTGAGGTCGTGACACATCTTTGTTTTGTTTTAGTATTCAAAACCATTTCTATTACATTTACTTATTTGTGTGTGTGTGTGTGCACGTGTGTGTGTGTGTGTGCATGTGGAGGTCAAAGGACAATTTGTTGGAGTTGATTTGTTGATTCTTTCCTCTCTGTGAATTCTGGGTATTGAATTCAGGTGGCCAGATTTGGTGAGACATTCCTTTAATTGCTAAATCATATTGCCAGGGTTTCTCTGTGTAGTCCTGGCTGTCCTGGAACTCACGCTGTAGACCAGGCTAGCCTCGAACTCTAGAACTTAGAAATCCGCCTGCCTCTGCCTCCCCAGTGCTGTGATTAAAGGCGTGCGCCACCACTGTCCGGCCATCTTCTGCTTTCCAAGTGCTAGGGTTATAGACATGCACTGCCACACCTAGCTACAAATGCAGTCCTTTTTACAGGGATTCAAAGTGCTATATATTTTTTATGTTACTATCATGTCTATTATATAGTTTGATTTGAATAGTATCTGCATCCTTAGTAACACTGATGATCTTTCTTTTCATTTACTTATGGTCAGAAGTAAAGTACCTCAGTTGATTCGTCTGGTTGCTATGAACTATGCCTTTGTTTTCCTCTTTATATATTTCAGAGCTATATTGTTAAATGTATGGGAATCAGTGACTGTTACTCAAGGAAGAGCCCTCCTTGTGACAGTGTAAACTTCACCTGATGGCTTTCTACTTGGTTCCCTTTGTTACTTTTGTCTTTGTTCTACTTGCTTTCTCTTTCCATTTGTCTGCCTTACAGTTTCACATTCCTGAAAGTCAACTTGGTGTGCTGTCTTAGTTTGCGTTTGCTTTATGGCTCTAGACACAGCTGTTTTTCACTGTTACTTCATAAGTTGACCTTAATGGGACTCTGAATAGTTAGTACTGTTTATGCTTGTATGTTAAATTTGTTATTTTTTTTTTGCACTTTCTATAATTTTATAGGGATGATTGGTTTTCTTAAACTTTCTGTTTATTTGCTGGTCTGATTTGCATAGTATACATTTCCTTGCTATTTTGTGATTTCATTTTTATTTATTTATTTTTAAATGTTTATTTATTTATGTTTGAGTTCTCTGCATGTATGCTTACATGCCAGAAGAAGATATCAGATCCCATTATAGATGGCTGTGAGACATCATGTGGTTGCTGGAAGTTGATCTCAGGACCTCCGGAAGAGCAGCCAGTGTTCCTTAAATCGCTGAGACATCTCTCCAGCCCCTTGTGGTTTTTATTTTTAACATTCATATTAAAACTTTTTTTTGTAACAATGTATAAAGTTATAGGTGTCTGTAGTTTTTGAAATGAGAGAAACTGGGAGGTGACCTTATTTTTCTCAGTTTTGTCTCCTGAACATTTTAGGTTGATAAGCATAGAAAAGATCCTGCATAGCAAGTCTGGATTCTTCTTTTTTTCTCTCTTCCCTCTCTTCACCCCGTCGTTACTGAGAAACTTTAAGACGATCTGTTCATGTTACTAAAATGTTCCCTTCAATACCTCTTAGGTGCCATTGTTCTAGGTTGCTTCTCAGTATTTTGTGGCTGTTTTCATGTGGATAGTGTTTTTATCAAATTGCCAACTGTTGTTTTCTTATAACAAGTCTCAAACCTCTCTGTTATCCTTTGGAATTGCTGACAGGTAGATGGAAATAGATGCAATTCATTTACTTCAGCTTTTATTCTTTTTACCTTTATTTTTAACACAGTTATTTATCATCAATTATATCTATATGTACGGGTGGGAGTTGAACTCAGGACTTCTGGAAGACTAGTCAATGTTCTTAAATGCTGAGCTATTTCTCCAGCCCAGTGTGTAATAAAGAATACAGGTTAAAAGCATGCATATGAAAGGGTTGGCTAGTTCTTTAACCATTTGGGTTGAACTCAGGCTGCTAGGCTTGGTGGCAAGTGCCTTTACCTGCTGAGCTATATTGCTGACCCCTTTAAACTTTCATTTTTCTTTGTTTTTTATATGTGTGGTTTTCTTTCTTTCTTTGTTATTTGTAAATGTGATTTGTATGGGATGGGCATGCATGCCATAGGGAATATGTGGAGGTCAGAGAACAATTTTGTGGAATCAGTTCTCTCCTTCTACTTTTAGGTGGGTTCAGGGAATAGACCTCAGCTCTAAGCTATCTTACTTGCCCTATTCTTTTCTTTTGAATTCTGGAGAAATCCCTGAGGTCAGTGTGACTCACCAATTTACTCTTCTGTGGTGTCCTGTGCTATCCAGTCTATTTAGTTCAATAAATACCTTTTTTCATTCTCAAACTTTTAAAGATCTTCTTTATAGGGCTGACCCTTTATATCCCTTCAGGGGCTTTTGAAATACATGTAAATATGCCTCTGCTCAACGCAATAAGCAAATAGGCTCCAGCAGTCAGATCATGACTTTAACATTTAACAGTGTTATAGCCACTTACATGATATCTGTTTGACCTTTGATTTTCTATCAAAGTTATCCTAAAGATGCTATTTTCCTGTACTCTAAGGATAAAATTCTCTAATAATAATATTAGGCAGCTTATTAGTCACCGTGTACCAGAAATTGTTTCAGACTAATTTTCTCATATCATCTCCTAAGACGCCAGTTATCCTTTCAAAGTTCCTAAGGGTATGTCCATAGCAGTTTCTTTGTGTCTTATTCCCTTAAAGTCAACTGGTTACTCTTGTGGAAATTTACTGAGAAGCAAATCCTTGGTCTCTAGTTGTGCTCTGGCCTCCCAAGTTTAAGAAGTTGTCAATGTTGTCAAGAAAGGTGCTTGACCTGCCTTTCTGGTCCTAATTTAGAGGCTTTGGCTTTGTAAAGTCTGTTTTTCCTGCTCAGTCTGTGGATATGTGGGATGTGTGTGTGAACGAGTGTGCATCCTTTAACCCACCGGATGGAGTTCATTAGTTCATCTGTGCAGCTCTTCCTGCTTGTCATAACGGTGCAGGCATTAACCTTTTCTGAAATGACAAGTGTGCTCATTTTATCAAGAAATTGTTTTGTATATGGGAAATTACAACCCAGAAGTATATCAGCTTCATTATGGTCCTTAGGATGTGCAGGTATTCCTGAACAACCATATCTGACTGACTCCTGAACTTTTCCAAATTCAATATTCAGTTAATTCCTTCTTCGGTTCTCAAAAATTCACAATGAATTTGTTACACGTATCTTTTAAAATAGACCCAAAATTCGCTTGTTTGTTTGTTGGTTAATATCTTATTTGTAGAGTATTGGCACTTATTAAACCACCCTTTAGAGAAAGCAGTTCTTGGAATGGATAGGAGAATTCTCATATATCACAGTAATTGCATATTAGTTAGCCTTTATAGATAAATGCTTTATAATTGCAAGTAAACTCTCAATATGTTGCTTCCTTTATTTGAAACCTTCTGATCATTACTGTGTTTACACATTCTCTTTCAAAAGGTTAAAATTAACATCTATGTGCTATAATCATTTCAATGTTTAATATACAACCATATAAACAGGTTGATTTTAAAAGTAGCATTTAAATTATTATCCATTCAAATAAAAAATATGTCTATTGAAGTATGCCTAGAGAAGGTAATTTTTTTTCTTTAAACTGATTTACCTTCTTGTTACATTAAAATATTCACTTTAAAGAACATAAAACAGCCAGAAAAGTTCCACAAGATGATATTAAGTGAGCCACCTTTTTGTTAATTTTGTCTTCAGAAGCAGTCTGTATCTTTAGCTTACTATCACTGTACCAATACATTTGCTTTCTTGTCTATTTAAAAATTTTAGCAAGCTTGAAATTAATGTTTTCAATATTATCCCAACTTAAACAGATTAGCCAAGTGAAAACAATGATATTATATTCCATCTTATATCCTTGTGAGAATGAGGTCGTATGCACAGTAATTAACTTGCATTAATGCAACTGTTTCTCGCTATTTCAAAATTGTGATCCTTTAATATGCACTTACGTTAATTTAAACAATATCACAAAAGAATCAGATAATTATTTTTAGCAGGATTAAGTATTCTTGACGACTTTGTTAAATAATCTATTTCTATATAAAAGTACAAATAATGAAATATTACAATGTTGTGTAGGTGTTAAAAATTAACACACACGTGTCACATTTTGCTAACTTAGTTTCAACATTTTATAGGAAATAAATAGTGTGATCATCTGGGATAATCTTAATTTAAAAATTTCAGGATCTTCGTTAGTATAGTTATGTTTTTTCAGAATATATATTTCTATGTTTTGATTTATTTAATAGTTATCAACTACTGAGTCCTTGCTATGAAATAAGCAACATAAATAGCTAAGAATCTTTAAGACTCTGTATTACTTATTCTTCTGGAAAGTCACTGTAAACATTTTCATTTTAGAAACAAGGAAAATGAGAAGCAGAAAAGTTAAATAACTAATCCGGGATCTGGCACCCAATAAAGGACTAAGATTTATTACCCAGCATCCTCTCGCTCCAAAATTCACCTGATAAATTACATTTGGGTATTTGGTATTTCACTGTTTGCAGTGTATCAGCTTTAGATAGATCGGTGAAGAAGCATAATTGCAAGGAAATATGTTATTGATGACTGTTAAAATGGAGGTGAGGAGCAGGGGAAAGGGTCAGTATGTAACGTGATCTTTGTGCAAACACAAGGGCCTCCGCTCAGACCCCAGTATCCGTATAAAAACCAGGCAAGAAGCTAGGCATACCTGCTCATGCTTACAGTGGAGAGTCCTGCTGTCATCTCTGGCAGCCACGTGCACACCAATGTGGATACACAGGAACATGCATACACCACACAGAAGATGTCTAGGTGATTCTTTGGAAATTACTAAGGACAAGGATCAGTCATGCTATCTGTATTTTCAACAGCTAGCTCAGTGCTGCATATGATGGTAAACAGCAAGGAAAGTAAAATAAAAGCAGCTCTTTGTTAGCATACTTTCCAGTTAGTATACAAATACGAACTGGAAAACAGCCAACAATTTTAAAATCAAACTTTTAAGTCGCCATGATTAACACAAATTGGAGATGAAACTGAGTGCCTAAGAATACTTCTTGACTCTTGGTTCCCTTTTCCTTCAATATTACCAAACTTTTATTCCTCAGAAAGTGATTCAGGGCTGTAGAGGGCACTGTGAAACGACTCAAGCTGACTCTCCTGCAGGAGGGAGGTAGACCAAGAGTGGCTGTTGTCAGAGTTTCCACTCAGATCTGAGACACATGTGTCTGGCCACTATTAGACTTGTTTCAGACTTTAAAATGAGATAAAATGTATGATATGTTAGAACCAAAGATTCCTCCTGTAAACCCACAGAGAAATGGCAGGACACAAAGGGCGTCTGTGCTCATATAGACTTTGGTGACTTAACCAAGCTTCTGTCTCGGATAAATTCATCACCCAAATACTTTGAAATCAATAAACTTGGTAAAGTGTCTTGTAAAGAATTTTTTCTTTATCTTTTCAGTTGTATAATTACAGCTGAAACAGGTAATTTCTCATTGTTCTTCCTCACTTTCCCTTTTCTTACCACTCTGAAGATAGATACTACTTATTTATATCGCAAATTACAAGCCATTACTAAATTTAGAAAATATTGTAATCACCAGGTAAGGTTCATATGAGATTCTTTTGCATGTATTCCTGGACGGCTTGAACACATAGGGTTTGATTGAACCTCTTTTTCCTAAGGAATGTGACTTTTTAAAAAAAAAACTGAAATTGTCTGAATATTAGTGTCCCTTTCATTTAGGAAAGGCCAGTCTGGGCAGCACAGCAAGAGCAAATCTATTAAAAAATCAAAATAAAAGTAAACAAGTTGCCAACTAAACATTTATCTCTGATGATCTGCTTACAGTGTAATACTGGTCACTGTACTAATTTCATTGGGCAATACTATCTAAGTTAAATAATTTGAATAGTCATGTAATCCTTGAGTAACATGCTATCTCAAAAGTTTGGTAAATAGTTGCTTAGCAAGGCTTTAAAATAAAATGTTGACAAATGAAGCATCTATTCAAGATGGGAAGGCTGGTGCCAAGTCTTCCTTGTAAGTGTGATGAGGAATAAAAATCTTATGGGAATCAGGAAAACAAAAGTTGAGAAAAAGAATGAAACAAACCAAATGCGTGTAATGCTATCCTATCCACACTCCCAGTTGGCTCCCACAGCCACCTGTTGTTAGTGTGCTGCTGCTGAAGTCTCCACAGATGTCGACAGGACAGTGGAAACTGTTCCTGTTTGTAAGTCTGTAATAGAACCCAGGCCTGTCTAGATTGTTAGCTTGGAATTTTGTGATTTTGCTCATACAAATGTTGAGTGATTGTTTTTTTTTTTAAAGTATATTTAAGAATTAAAACACTGCCTGTATCTTTTGGAGTAATTTCCTTTTAAAATAATAATTTATTTTATTTTAAATTATGCTTGTGTAGGGGTGGGGTCGGGCTGGGGGGGCCATCAGGGTTTATGTAGGTGAGTGCAGGTGCCCATGGAAGCCAGAGAGAGCACTGGATCAAGTGGAGTTGGAGTTATAGGTTGTTAAAAGCCTCCTTACATGGGTGCTGGGGACTGAACTCTGACCCCTACAAGAACAGTATGTGCTATTAATCATGGAGCCATTTTTCTAGCCTCTACTTCCTCCTAACTAGAGGACAAGCTGCCTGAAATTACTCAGCGGTTGTTAATTTCAGCTTAGGGGTTCACTAAGTCTCTGTCCTTGGGACAATTCGTAAGTTTTAGTATTCTCTTGAAGTCTTTAAGTGGTCTAAGGTACGTGTGTATATATAGCTTGTTTTCTGTTGCACATATATAAAACCCTTAATTTTAAATGATTTATAGAATTATTAACAGAGAATGTTAATTGAACAAAATTAGACTCTGAGTAAATCTGTGGTGCAAATTTACTCTGTTTTTTAGTAGTTTTAAGGTACAACTCACTATTCAGAGGATTGATCAGCCAGTTGATTTATTGATCTATCTATGCAGTTACCTGTTTTATTTTGGTTTTCATTTGTTTGTTTGTTTGTTTTTTGTATTAGCATTAGGGTCCTAAGTCTGTGGTTACAAGACACTGACCAAACTTAACTTGTTATTTTTTTCCTAAAATTCCTTAAAGACATATCAACAGAAGATATTAATTGGTTTGTTTTTATAATGCTGTTGATTAAACTCAGGTGCTTGTGCCTGCTAGGTGCAGTGTCACAGACTCGCATTCCCAGCTTGAAGATACTTATTTCTACAACGTCTCTGAAAAGCATATGTTAGTTTCTTGTAAGCCTTATTAATTAAGCATCAGGGATGGAACCTTAAGGCCCTAGCCTGCGGTAAAGGTGAGACAGATGGACTAGTGTGGTGTTGGTTTGGGTGTGGAGCACAGTGGACTCAGCTAGCTAGAGGGAAGCCTGCACTTGGTCCATATGTTTGTCTGAAAGTGTTTTGCGATGGGAAAAAATGATGGGAAAAAAAAGAAGGAAGGATTGGGAAGGAAAAGTTGTTCTCCCATCTTCCTAGAAGGCATTGCAGGCTTACTAGTCTTTGAGAAAATTACTGAGAAAATTGTATAAACATCAGTATCATCACTTGTAAAGTGCGAAAATTGTAGTACTTGCCTCATTGACTGCTAGTGCATAGGAATAGTGTAAGGAGCTCTGAGAAAAGATGTGCAAATGGCTTTGATACTTCTTGGCACATAGTATTTTCTAAGTAATTGATAATAAGATGTAGTCGTTTTGATGTAGTAATGATGAATGAAAATCAATGCTTGAAGTGCATTGGAAGCAAAGGGAGTAGAAAGCAGGTAAGGACTTTATAAAGGCTTGACAGCTGGCAAGGCGAGTCGTGAGGAGGCACTGGGGAGGCTGCGGACATGCCTCCCTTATCCCAAGGAAGTAAGGCTTTCAAAGAGTGGCTTACAAAAATCCCAAACTTCTGAGGTTTTTTGTTTGGTAGGTTTTTGTTTTTATTCAGCCTACTTGTTTTAATGAACAATGAACGTGTGCTATTTTAAACTCTTTTGGTAAACGGTGTGTTTTTGGTTCTGTCTGAATAAGCTCGTCATCAGTACTCCTTTGTGTGGCTAGTTAGTGTGCTATCTAAGCATTTATGCCGCTGATACTGTTAAACAGTATCCAGAAGCATGGCCAGGTACCTGCACTGAGCTGGAAGAGGGAGGCATGGGGGGAGTAGTCGGGAAGCCTGTAGGTGGGAAGGGTTTCCTGTTTCTAGGCAACAGCAAGGCGCTACAGACTGGAGAGCAACCTGAATATAAATTCATTCAGGAGAGGGCATTTTACCACCCTGCCTCCTATTAGGGACATAGACTTGACTGTGGGAGAGAGGGTGGGGTTTAAACTTCATTTATCAGTAGTTATCTGAAGCCATTTCTCATTAGCTTTTGTGTGTTGTGATGAAAATATGGTGGGCCAGTGACTAGGTTAGAATTCTGTATTTTCAAAGCAGCAGCATCTACATTTGCCTTTTTTTTCCCTGGAAGCACGGGGTTTCTGTGGCTTCATTTTCCTGCCAGTCTGCTTGAGAGCTTAAGATGCTCTTGGGCCCTAAGCAGTCTCTTTCACTGTCTAACTCCATCTGCAGGCAGGAGGGGGAAGCACAGCACACTGGCTCCGGTGGAGGTGCCACCTTACTCTGGGGAGCCAGCAGAGGTTCACAGGAGCTGAAGGGCACTCTGCTCCGCTTGTGCTATTTCCCCTCCTCACGAAATGAAAGACAGTGGTGGCAGAAGCTATTTGCAACATGCAGCTCTCTAGTTAGGATGGTTCATTTTGAGATTTTGGAAGTAGGAAATTATTTAAAATTTGAGACCCCTCCTTCGATGATTGTATATTTGGTGGTGTAATCTCTGGCCCCTACGGACCCTCAGCCTCAGTTCTTTACTCCAGCCTCCTTGTTAGGGAGAGGAGAGATCTGCGTGCTTGCTGAGTGCATTTCCTCTGGAGTTGTTGGTGTGAGCTTCTTTTCTCCTAAAATCTGCTTTCCATTGTTTTATCTTACTGCTTGGGATTAAGTATTTTTCAGAATCAAAGTCAGATGAGTGGTCTTGTAAAAGGGTCCAGGCAGATCATGCACAGATCATCCTTTGATTAGACATGGAGAGGAGGGCAGGTGCTCCCTACAGCCTTCTTGGAGCCGTGTGTGTTTATCACTCCATTAGGAGCCTGCTATAGTCACTTGTCGTGTGATTTTAGGTACCTTAAAGAGACTTCCCATTTAAAGGGCTACAGAGAGCTGTGCTGCGGCTTAAGCAAACACACAAGGTCCAGGCTTTATGTAGGATCCCCTGTTGCCATGCGTGTCTAGGGATGAATCACTTCTTGAAGGGCCTAATCTGTCTCTTTATTGTCCTCTCGGGAAAGGGTCACATTATTTAAGTGTAACTTCTGAGAGCCTGGCAGGCCTTTTCAAGGAAATGTTGATGGATGCTCTGTAGTCCCTCCCATCCCAACGGACTTCTTTATATTTCTTTCTACTTAGACACTTAACCTATGTTTAGGGTGCCTCTTTTATTACCAGAAAGAAAAAGTTAAAAGAGTAATCCTTACTATTGATATGGTTTGTTCTTCCCCAGTTTGAGCCCTGGGTCTTTACTCAGACATGGAGTTGCCCTTTCTAGTCCCTGGCCTCATTCAGTTGTTTGTATATAAGGGCAGTAACAAAACCCTATTTTTGGTGAATTGAGAGTCCTTATTCTTATTTTCTACAGGCTTTTAAACTGTTTTAGGATTTAGAGTTAACAGTCCCTGGAATATCTTTGTTGATTATATCATTGTTTATGATAGTGGATCCCCCTATAACTGGATTGCATTTGAGAAGCTTATTTCTAAACACAACAGATACTAAGAAAAAATATTTTTATATAAACTTGGTTGCCTAAGTAGTTTTGTAGACAGTTTAGATAATTTGAATTATTTTATCAGTTCTATATATTTATTTCATATATAGAAAATTATAGAAAGATTGTTATAATAGTACATTGGGGGCCCATACTTATTTTTATTTATTTATTTATTTATTTATTTATTTATCTATCTATACTTATTTAATTTTGCTTATTGTCATCCTGATTTTAAAGATATGACTCTGTTACAGTATCTTGAACAAAAGGAGGGCCTTAAATGCATTGGATTTTTCTCAGTTAAGTTTTAAGACAATTATTTTCACTATCTCCTTTCAACATTGCTGTGATTAGAAATTCTTTTGGGTGTACATCATTGCTTTTGTATTATACCCTCAGATTCATGCAATAAAATATACTTAGAATTTGTTTTATATTAAAGTAGATAGCAGTAAGAGTTCCTATAATATTTACTTAGTAAAACATTGTAGATTTTATGTCAATTATAAAATGTGAATTCTTAAATCTATCAAAAATATGTCTGATATGTAGGTATGTTATCAGGAAAATGTATCCTATGGTTTAAAAATATTAAGAAGTGTTTAAAGTAAGAGTAAATGCCATGATTTGAGTCTTCTATCATTATGCAAATAAATGTTTAAATGTGGAAAACCTAAACTCAAGTTTCTGAATTTTCAAACAAGCTAATGGCTTTGTTTTAAATATCTTCAATTATATTATCATTTATTGAGGTTTGTATAATGATTATTTTTATACAAAGACTATTGCTGCAGTATGCTTTTGGTAGCTTGGAGTAGATAAGAGGGAAATTCAAAATCACACCACCCCTGCCTCCACTCTCCCCACTCCCCCACTCCACTCTCATCCCCTATTTCAGTCCTCCTAGGAAAGAAATGACCTTTCTTGAGTTTGTTTGCTTGTTTTTAGACACTATGTAGCCCTGGCTGGCCTTGAATTACAGAGACCTGCTTGCCTCTGTCTCCCCAGTACTGGGGTTAAAGGTGAGAAACACCTTACACCTATTCTTCCTTTGTTTCTTGTTTGTATGTTTGTTTTGAGACAGTCTCAAAGAAGCTACTCTGTAGCCCAGGCTAGCCTGGAAATTCGTAAATAGGCAAGGCTGGTCTTGAACTTTTGGGAATCCCCTGGCCTCCTGAGTCCCACTACACCTCTTTTATGATTCTTAAACTCAGAAGGTCTCCATCTGTGATCCTTCATTTATACCTGGCTTTTAGTGAGTCTGAATGGAAAGTTCTGTATTTTCTTCATCCTTTTGTCTTCGAATGCTAACAATGTTTTAAATATTCTAAATAGATGATAATTATGGAATTAAGCAGAGATTTTTAAAAAATAGCTTTATGCATAGAATTTTATACCATATTATAATTAGTGGTTTGTTAGCTCTCCTGTGTTGTGGGTATGAGCTGACGGTGTGGAGTTTGTGCCCCACATTTGTAATATATGCTTAGCATCTTGAATTAGCTGTGTCTTTTTATTAGAACAACAGGAATTTAAGGTAGGGATTTGAGTTATACATCAATAATATAATTTGTCAGGACCGGGGCAGAATTTATAGAGTCTATTAAACCTTATTGGTAATCATAGACTGTATCCTCCGAGAAATACTTGTCGTGTATTTTTAGATAAGAATAATGGGCTGGGCAGTGGTGGTGCACGCCTTTAATCCCAGCACTTGGGAGGCAGAGGCAGGTGGATTTCTGAGTTTGAGGCCAGCCTGGTCTACAGAGTGAGTTCCAGGCTAGCCAGGACTACACAGAGAAACCCTGTCTCAAAAACCAAAACCAAAAACAAAGTAATGGTGTATTATTAGTAGTACTACTCTCAGAATATAGCTTAGGTCACCATTACGTAGTATTTATGCAGTGATAGTGGTATGCATAAGATGAGCTGAAACATCTCTGTAAGAAAAGATTCTGGAACTTAAAATTCACAGATTGAAGCAGTAGTTATTTCTTAGGTTGTTCAGACACTAGATATTTTGTCCAGCTTTTTGATTAATATTTGTGTTGCTGAAGCATTTTAAGTATTTTCTATAATTAGCAAATTTTGAAATATTTTGAAAATATTTTGAGAACGATCTGTACAGCTTTTATCTTGAGAAGTTTTAGCATGTGAGTATCATGTGTGGAAGCTATTAAAACATTTTTCTGCTTTTCGTAGAGTCATTTATTCTCTATTATGTAGATGGCAACTATAAGACTAACAAGTTTTTAAAATGTTGCTTCTTTTCTACAGAAGCGTGGAGGTTATGTGTTTAGGGTTATAAGTGTCCTATTCTGGCAGCTAAGGGACTGACCTTGAAAATCATAGCCCTTCAGTTGCCAAACAATACTAATTTTAAGTCAGCTTCTAGGCATGAATTCCGTTCCTTATTGTGAAAGTAGTGTCTTGCCTTAAGGTTGTTGGCACATAAATAAGGCTTTCTAAGTCAATGCATTGTTGTTGGTTTATAATGTACCTGGTAGTTATAATGGGCAGTATTTAAGTTCCAGAAGTTTGTGCTTTAACAGATGTTTCATCTGTGTGGCGGGTAAGAGGGTGGCTGTGGTTGTCAGAGCACAGCTTTGTGGAGTTGTGTTCCATCTGCATGTAGATTCTAAAGATCAGACTCAGATCATCAGGTTTGTAGGGTAAGCACTTAATCTGATCAGCTGTTTTTTCATGTTCTGCTTTAAAATTTTTTAACTATAAAAAGGAAAATCTTAAACCTTTTAAATATGTCATAACTTATTTTTCTGCTTCTATTAATAAGATTTAAGAAACTCTCTCAATAGTGTTCTATCTATCTATCTATCTATCTATCTATCTATCTATCTATCTATCTGTCTATCTACCATCTCTTTCACTGTACAGGTACAGTTGTTGTGGTTATGCATGAGAAATGGTGGTGCAGGTGTACTGTGGTTGCTGTGTCCCTGGAAACTGCATAATGCTGTTCTACAGATCTCAGCTTTAGAAGTTTTTTCACTATCATTTGATTATTTCCAAGGTTGTTAGCAGCCTAGTTGTATTATTTGCTACTAATTAGACAACAAAGAAGCTGTGAATTACTGCATCTATGATCACAATTAGAGTTAATGGAAAGTTTAAGGGCCTGCTTTAAATATATAGGATTTGCTGCCTCTTTTTTTTTTTTTTTTTTTTTTTGCTTTTTGGAGTTGTTTTGTATTTCAAATAGTTTTGAGATACAGGCTTCCTCATTAACTAGGGTGTCTTAGGTTTGTTTTTAAATGTTAAAGAGCTAGAAGGACCGTGTAGGTAAACTTTTCAACCACTTTATCATTCAGAAAAAGCAGTGCAAGATAACTGGATATTACAAAAAGATTGATTTTTTTCTTCTATTTTATATATATGAGTGTTTTGCTTACATGTGTGCAAGTGCATGCTGCCCATGGAGGTCAGAAGAGGGTGTCAGGTCCGCTGGAACTGGAGTGGAGGACAGTTGTGAGCCTCCATGTGAGTGCTAGGAATTAAACTGGTTCTTGTTCTCTGCAAGAAGGAGGAGAAGGAGGAGGAGGAGGAGGAGGAGGAGGAGGAGGAGGAGGAGGAGGAGGA
>NW_021620876.1:3982544-3984577 GCF_004785775.1 Grammomys surdaster
GAGGAGGAGGAGGAGGAGGAGGAGGAGGAGGAGGAGGAGGAGGAGGAAGAAGAAGAAGAAGAAGAAGAAGAAGAAGAAGAAGAAGAAGAAGAAGAAGAAGAAGAAAAAGAAGTAGTAGTGTTCTTAACTTCTGAGCCATCTCTCTAGCACCATAATGAGACTTTATAGTAATTAGCTATTAAGTTATCATTTAAAGTGCTAATTTAGCTTTATGAGATATATATTTTAAGTATATGGGTTTTAAGTTTTCAGGACGTGGCTACATGGTAGAGCACTTGCCAGCACAGGTAGTCTCTGAATCAGTTGATGGGGAGGTTGGAATATTTATCTGCTAAATAGTCTTCAGTTTTTATTTTTGGACTAATTTTTATAGGGCTGCTTTATTTAAAAACAAAGAGCCAAACATGTTATTATTCAAAATAATTGTACTTTAAGCTGTACACAGTATCCTTTATTGATGTAAATCCTTCCTCCCTTTTATTAATCATAGATTCTTTTCTCATATAATATAATTTGAATTAGTTCTCCTTCTCCTTTCCTATTAAGACCTATTCCCTTTCTGTCCCTCAGAACAGGTTTCTAAGAGATAACAACAAAACACAACAAAAAATAAGATAAAATTTAAATCATCATAAGGAAGTTGGACATGCCAAGCCAACCATAAAATAAAAGAGCCCCAAAGAGAAGGCACAATAATTAGAGATACACTAGTTTACACAATCAGGAGTCCCATAAAAGTACTAAGAGCCATAGCCTAAGTGCAGAGCATTTGTAATCCAGGCACAGTATTTTCTATGTTACCAGTTCTTCTGAACTTGATTCAAGTAATTTATAGTTGGTTTGTTTTTAACATTCAAATAAAAATTGTTGAAGCAATACTATTTCTTCTTCTCCAAAGATATTCTGATAAGATTATGTCTAAACCTGCGTTCTTGAAGCCAGGGACCATAACTCCTAGCCTATCTTCTAGACAGGGCATTCTGTATTCAGTTGTTACTAATTCCTATTAATTTTCTTTTTGAGACAGGGTCTTGAACTCAGTATGTAGACAACTAAGTTGGCCTTGAATTCCCTGAGATCCACCTGTCTCTACATCTTGTTTGTGCCACCATACCTGGCATTAGTTCTTAATAATTTTAATTAAAATTTCCATAAATGCATATAAGGAAAGTAATAGAGCAGTAAGAAGATTATGGATTCCGAATATGTTCAGGAGATTGCGTATTCTGTTTTCAAGACTTGAGTAAGTTTGAGAATCAGTGTCTTTGGAGACCTGTGGTAACTGATCCGTATGCAAGGAGGGATAGATTTGTATTTACTTTAGAGTGTTTTGCCATCCTGTTGTGTTTAAAATATATTCACATCTAAATTTTATAAAGTAATTTAAAAATAGAAATTAAATTACTTTTGATAAGATTTTAAGAATTGGTATATATTAGGGGGCTGAAGTGATAGGTCCATGGTTAAAAGAACCTGCTATCCTAGAAGACCTGAGTTCAGTTCCAGGTACCCATATCTGGCATTTCACAACTGCCTGAAATTTCAGCTGCAGGGTATCTTATGCCCTCCTGTGGCCATTGTGGGCACTTCTCTCAAGTGTCATACACAGCCATTCATAGTTTTAAAAACTGCCAAAGCATTTAGTTACATATTGGAAAGATTTGGATTTTCTTATAATTTTAGATAATCTACACTAGAAATTGCTTTTCTCACAATTCTTAAAGTCTGAGGTTTTCATCTTGCTGACTTCTGTTTTGGTTGCTGTCCCAAAGCAGCACCTGTCTCCATAGATACAGAGGTCAGTAGCAGCATGGCTTTGCCAGTGGGTGCTTGAGTGAGAAAATAGGGGAATTATGGCTTCACTTCAGATGAGACCACCGTTCCTAGTCCGGAGTCATACAGAGGCCCAAGGCTCTTGCTGATAACAATCTAACTGGGGAAAGCAAAATTTACAGATGAAAGCTTTGATCACAGTTTGAGGCTTGGTTCCCATCCCCTCTCTTCCTTCTTTCTGTTCTCTCTCTCTCCCTCTT
>NW_021620876.1:3984677-4048817 GCF_004785775.1 Grammomys surdaster
CCCTCATTATACTTTCCCTATATAATTAATAACTAAAATGTATCTATTATATGCAGGTTTGGGACTTGGAATCCCTACTTTCTGTGATTCACAGTTTTACAAAATAAATTCGCAGAAAACCAGCCAACAGAACAGAAATTACCTTGTTTTCACAATGCACATCACCGACAGGAAGTATCTTTGCATTTTTTCACTCATTTATCTTTTTCTTCCTATGAAGTCAGAAGCACTGACTGCTTTGTCCTCTTTTCTAGTGACTAGAACTGTAATTGTTACACAGTAGGTGCTAAATAAGGAAATGTGGCAGGATTAGAATGAATGAATGATGGTTGATTGTTCTTATGAATTTTGGGTGGTGAGGGTGGGGTGGGGGTGGGGGTGGGATGATGGTAGGGGCTGTGAGCTAGATCTCTAGAGTTTGAGGCTGGGGAGGTAGAAGGAAGTGAGAACACACTGAACATTTGGACTGGCAGCTGTGTGTGTATAGGCTTGTTCAAAAGGGAAGGCAAGGGTCCTGAAGAATCAGGGTGGGAGTTAGTGCAATATCAGTCAGAAAGCCTGGGTGATAGCCATTTTAGCCTGGAAGAGAGGGAGTAATGTGTGGGGTTACTCAGAGAAGCAATATAGAATTAGGTATTTGAGGTTCAAAATCCCAGTTTGCCCCTTATAAGCTGAGTAACTTTGTTAAAGCTTAGTTTCTCTCTCTCCATTCCCAGTTCTCTCCTCCCTCTCTCCTTCCCCATCTCCTTTGTGCTCTTCCTTTATCACAAACACTATTTAATAGAGCTGTATATAGCCATCACCTCAAGGTACTTTACTGATCAACACTGTATGCCTTTGGCTCATACAAATTATGACATGAATACATTAACTCAGCACTACACATCATTGTGTGACACAAACATTTGTGGCATATATTTTGTATATTTTGATAACTTCATGATGCGTGTAATGTACTAGTTAAATAAAATTTTTTGATCACTACTGTCCACTAAGGAGAGTTCTTCATACTCATGCTTCTCATTAAAGAAAATGATGGTTCTGATTTTTCTACACTACAGAGTGTTGCCTGTTCAAGATGCTTCTATGTAACGTAACTCTCTTTAAGGCTGGGTGTGAGTTCTCCATATGTTTTATGGATTAGTAGCCTGAAACTATCTGTGGCTAAGGAGCACATAAGATAGGGTTACTAGAGCAAATCAAATTTTATTTTTTAATTTGTTTTAATTAATCATTTTATTCGTTTACATCTCAAATAATATCCCACTTCCCGGTTACCCCTCCACCAACTCAGTTCTCTTTTAAAATACATATGTCTTTTGTTCGGTCATGATTGGTTTAATTAATATTTTTAATAATATAAGAAAATCATAGTTATCTTTCTAAAATTAGCATAAAGTTTTAAAAGGATAGGGTAACAACTCAACATGCCATGATAAAGGTAGAATTCCAGCTGTGTGCTAGGATTTTGGTTTATCAGGATAAAACACCAAGGGTCAAAAATGTCAGTAGTGATGTGACTGTGGGCCATAGTTATTTTAACAGAAATTACGTATCTACCAGTGAACACTTATGAGTATAAAATCCCAAGTTCAGGAAATTATGTACGATTACTGATACTATAAAATCTCAAGTAAGATAAAAAAAATAGTCAATTAGGGATGATATTTCACTTGCGCCACCCTCTTAGAGTCTTATAAAACAACCGAGAAAACAGTTATTTGCTAAAAGAAACAATTGAAGTCAATGGAGTTAAATCTTAATTCTGAATTTTCTTTGAGTTTTTTGCTTCTGGATTCAGTGATTTTTCTTTTGCTTCCAGATTGCCTTATTGATCAGGTTCTCTTTTCTTTCAGCCAATTATTTGAAAGTGAAAACATAATGGAATGGCAGGATAGGAGCTAACCTGTTTCTCTTAGAGAGGACCTCCGTTCAGTTCTCAGCACTCCTGAGGTGACTCACAACCACTCTGACTTTAGTTTGGAGGGATCCAAATCCCACTTTTGAACATTGTGGGATTTATGTGGTGCATATGTGTACAGGTAGCAAAACACTTGTGCACATAAATAAAATAAATACATTTTAAAAAGAAAAAAACAACTCACATGACAGCACACAGCTCACATTTCCCAGCTGCATCCAGTTTAAGAGTGCTGGTTTAAATGTTCAGATGGTTTCCTGTGGCATGCAAAGCAAAGAGGAACCTAGGACTTGATGTGGTTTTTGAGTAGTGCCACCTAGCAGTGTATTTTCAAGGTTTCATACGTGAGGGCTAAGGATATAGCACAAGGTGTTGATCCTAATACTGGTGGGGGAGAGATAGGGAGAGGGGGGGAGATAGACAGATAGAGAGAGAGACAGAGAGAGAGAGAGAATAGTGTCAGAAGTGAAATTTAAAATTTAATTTGCTGCTTTGGAAATGTATTAGAACAATTGGCCTTACTTTTGTTCAGTTATGGAAATAAGTCAGAATTTCTGAACCTGTTTTGAGAATTTTGCCTTTTCTAATTACAGTTAAGAGACACAGGTGTATTTAGAGAAAGAACAGAACTTAGGAAAAGGAATTTTTTGTGTGAAAGTGTGATTTTTCACAGTTGGCTAGCAATTTTGGTTCATATGCTATGAATTTTGGTTAGTTCCTTTATACCTTTATTTTATTGCTTTTTTAAAATATAGTTTTTGGGGTTCATTTATCCCTGTTTAATCCTATTGTCTTCCCCTGTGCCTCCAGGATATATGCCTTCATATGTATAATGCAGAGTTTTACAGTTTCACATTTCAAGTATTTCCTTAAAGTGAGCCTTTGTTAAAATTTGTGAAATTATTTTCACAAGGAACTGTTCCATGGGCTCTTTGACAATAGGTTAGATCTACTGAAGATTTTAAAAATTAAATAATTACTATAATACTGAGATGCTGTATAGCATGGCTAAATGAAAATTTTTAATGTGCATTTACATACATGTGCCCATCTGATTTCCGCTTTGAGTTTTTTCCTGTCTAGCTCTGCATCTTTCTTTATATTACTATGAAGTTTAAGCACTGCGCAGAGGCCTCGCCTGCCTCCATAGAGATCTTCCATTTTGTGGGCTTTCTGTCTCATATCTTGAAGCTTACTGACTCATCATTTATTTCATCACCAAAAGCTATGTCATGGGCCTGTGCCCAATATGTAGATTAGGGCAGATCATGGTGAGTAAACTGTTTTGTAGTGTTGGGGGCAGGGATGCCACTCTGCAGTGGCAGCACAGCCTGCCTGGTCCAGTATCTCCGGAAATTTAGCTGCTGACCTTTCATGACCTTATTTCCCTAACACAACTCAAAATACCACCTACTTCCAGGCATTGCCCACTCTCAGGAGTCAGCCAATTTCCCAAAGGTTAACGACATCCCTGATGGACCACCCATCCAGTCTTAAAGAGGAAATTGCATACTAAGTACAGAAGCACATCAATATTCTTCTCATTGGTGCTTATCTAAAGTAAGACTTCAGATTTATCTTTTACTATAATATTCATCTAAAGAAAAAAAATTAGAACATTTCTTGAAAACTTCCTTAACGTTATTTGTCATAGGATGATAAAGTAAGTCACAGAATAATGATGATGATGATGATGATGATATATCAAACCACATTTAGAGAATTCAAGAGAACAGTATGAGTCCATTAAAAGAATATACATTAAAAAATGTAAAAGACTTCGGTTACTCACGTAGTTAATTAGATGCGGTTGGTGAGAAGGAAGAATCATTTTAGAAATCTGCACACTTTTCCTGCATTGCGTTGACACATATTTTGATGACTTTCTGGCATGTTAAAAACACCCAATTTGGAGTAAGAAGACCTAGTTACAGTTTTAACTTACAGCTTAAATGTTGATTCACCTTTGTAGCTCTTCCTTGTTTTTTTTCTTTGTAAAGCAGGAGTAATAATGACCTTGGTAGTTTTCTCTGAAGTAAGATATGTTTGCTAAATTTCTTTTGGTAAACGTTTGGATATTGTGGATGAGTTTTACGTGTTGCTGTAACAAGAAAGGCTTTGTTCAAAGACTTCTGTTGTAACTTTGAAATACTAAACTTCGCAGAAATAAAAGATGTGGAAAGAAGTAGTTTCCTTGGGGAAATTATCAGATAAAAACAACACACAGGCAAACAAGAAGATTGCTCGGTCAGTACAGTGCTTGTCTTGGGAGGTATGAGGTCCTGTGCACTTACTTGATCTCCAGAACCGATGCACATGGTGCCACTCACAAAGCTTGGATAGGAAGAGATAAGCAGGCCTTCAGGGGTTCCTGCTCATCCAGCCTACCTTGCTTGGGGGTTCAAGCCAATGAGAGATTAAGTTTCATAAAACATGGTGGGCATTCCGAGGAACATCTTATGTTGTTCTCTGGCCTCCATAGAAATGTGCTTATACACATGCACACAGACATGTAATACCTGTACACACACAAAGTATGTACAAATAAATGATACATGTACTCTGAGTTGGGAAAATGTTCTTATATCAGATATAATTTATTTATTTTGTAGAAAATATAAAAATAAGCTGTTAATATTGGTACCAGCTTACAATCAAGAAAAGGCTCATGCCCTATAGTAACATTTGTTTGTTTCAAAAATGTCTAATAATAAAAGGAATGTCTCATTGAGGCAGAATAACAAAAGTGAAAGGGAACTGTGTGTGCAGTGATGGAATTTATAACTTCCCAGTGAATTAGTGCAGTGAATTAGAAGCCTTTATAAGAATTTTGATACCAAAAATGTCATATGAAAATGTTTTACTTTATGAATGTAGATTATTGTTAGATGTTCCTGTAGCTTATATTGAGAGTTAATTAATCCATCAGTTTAATATGACTTGTGTATTTGGTAAAATCTGAAGACTGTGAGGCCAAAAATGTAATTGATTACTTTTTTTTCTTATTTAAAAAAAAGATGTATTAAGATCATCATATAGTGTCAGGGCTATGGATGAGTGGTGGGGCATCTGCTTATTCTGCCTAGGATTCTGGGTCTAATCCCCTGTGGCATGAGTGAGTGCACACATACACACACACACACACACACACACACACACACACACACACACACACCGTAAAATCTCTGAGGTAGTTGATATGTTGTTATTGAACATTGTTGTATCTTTGGTCTGAAAACTAAATACTAGACTGAACACTCAGGTAAACAAACTCTGAAATATCAAACTAAGGGAGGGTGTCCTTTTTAACTTTCTAAACTACTTGCCAGTGAACAATCAGGAATCTACTAAGCCTCATTCATTTGTAGTGATCTAAGCCAAGACTTTGGGAGTAGTTTCAGTGGCAAAGGAAATCCTGAAACTTTGAGTTAGAAAGTACTCTTAAAAACCTTTTCAGCCGTTTTGCTTCTAAATTGAGAGCCACATGTGGACTAGGTACTTACATTTTATGTATGTGTGGGTCATGGGTCCTACTTGGTAGAACAAATGCAGAAACCAAAACTGAGTCACAGATGTGGCCATCAGTGGTCTAACTGATTATGTGCATGCATATAGTATATAGCCTGACTTTCCCTAAACCCTGTAAGTAAGCAAATGAAAATCAAAAAAGGCTATAGGTTAAACAGAAATTATAGAGAAAAATAATGTGGATTAAAAGCCCAAACAGATATTTAAAGCAACACAGGAACATTTTACACGAATGTGTATAAGATTTGCCAGAGAACTATATTTTCAGTTGAGCAGTTGAGGGGCATCGTGATATCCTAATACCTGAAGATGTAAATGCTTCTTCTCATACTTGCACCATTATCAATGATAGTTGATGAAAATGGTCACTTACCCCCCCATACAGGGTCAGATAGCAGTTATTAAGTAGGCAAGATTATCCATCACACATGTTGGCTTTGCCAGCTTTCCTTTTATTCTTTAGGCACCTTATATAATTTGATATTTAGTTCCCCTTTCTCTCCCGGCATTGAATTCTTGGTACTAAGCCTTTGTTTAGTTCCTCCATTCTGCTGCATATTGTTTTTCTTCTAGGGCCCAGACTTGTTTTTGATTTCTCATTACTCTTGTCATTCTCAGTCCAAGAATATGTCCTTTATGGTATTACTGGGTGCTTCTTAGATGTGAGGTAGTCAAGGTAACTACAGAAAACTAGATGATAGAGATCATATGCAGAGGACGATGATGATGATGGTGATGACGATGATGATGACGATGATGATGGTGATGGTGATGATGATGGTGAGGCCAAAGTGATCTGTAATGTTGTGATTATTTCCAGAGCCCATGGTTTTGACTAGAAGTTTCATAGTCACGTTACTTAGCATTGGTGTCTTCTTTTTCATGTGACACTATGGCCTAGGTGAATTGGACACTGTCTTAAACAATGTCTTTATTGACAAAGGAAGAATAAAAAATCATAATTATATACAAAAGAATTATGGGAGATATTAAATGAATAAAGGCATGTTACATTGTAAGATGATGATGATGACTTAGGAAACTCATACTGGTAATTGTTGTGACATACTAAGAATAGTATGTCCTTGATTCCTTACAAGTGCTGTTTATTATTGTTTGTGGATGAGATAATTGAAGTTTGAGAAAATTATATAACCTGCCCTCAGTTCAGTTTTCTGTACTCAAATCCAGATCTGTGAAAGTACGGAATGCCTGCTCTTGACTAAAGCAAGACGCTTCACAGGTGGGCAGGACTCTTGCTACCTGTCCTTGCTGCTGTTCTAGTGGAGCCAGGGCTGATACTCAACGACTCTGCTGGCCTGCCTGCAGCTTGCAGTCAAGTTCTAATGTTCATCTTCTGATTTATAATCCTGAGCAATTCTTTTAAGTATGTATGAGGCTTAGATTTGTAGTCAGTACCTGGAAATGATGTCAGTTATTTTATAGAGTATAATAATAGTAGACATATAATAATCCACAAGAATAGGGGACTTAACTTACAATATGGATACTTAAAACAGAAGTACAAGTAAACTTTTAAGGACTTTGTCCTCCAGCTGATGTTTCTTGAATTTTACTTGCATTTCTTAAAACTCAAAGACTTATTTGGTGTTTCCCTTTATTTTTGAGAGCTCAGGGGCTGAGCTTGGAGCTTGGAAACCGCAAATCCCAAAAGGAACAATAAGCAAAAACATTTAGTGAGTAGATGATTAATAAAAGTAATAAGGATTTGTATGAATGATTGGGATAGAAATGGATTTGATATTAAAATAAACCAGCATCGTGGATTTAAAATACATTGTGCTTTCCTGAGAAGCAGTTCTAGCAGAGCAGATTGAGGTGGGGCTGGAACATGTATAGTTAAGATTTTATATGTTGTAATGTATAACATCGTGTATATTATTCAGCAGTTGGTATCACTGATTTGGAACCTGTATGACCTCTGGAAATAAGTGCCAGAAACTTGATGTGTTTTATGGATGTCACATGACTTAAATCTGTTTTTACTAGGATTAAAGAGATCTATCTCACTTTTGGCTGACTTTCATACCTACAACAATTAGAATGGGGGGAGGATTCATTGGGGAGGCATTCAGTGATGAGAAGTGATAGGAAGAGCCTGACCAAAACGGGGAAAACTGTAGTTTGAAATAGAATCCTCAAGTGGAGTACAGTCGTACCTATAACTCACCTTGTTTTGTGAGATCGGTTAAGAAGTTATTAATTTCTTTTTGAGTGAAGTCTGTTAGAGGTCTGTTCCTGTCCCTGTCTCTTGGAGTTTGCAATGTAAGCAGGAACTAGCAGCCAGGAACAGGAGCCAGGGATTAAGCTGCTGTTGCCTGGAGTTCCACTTTCCTCAGCCTCCTGGTAGAAATACAGAGTTCCTCAAAAGGAGGCTTCTGGTTGGGGGATATGAATACTCAGTAGGATTGGTGCTACTGAGAATTGCCTGGGAAGCACCAGGGAAGGTTAAAGTATGGTGATGAAAGTAAGTCTCCTATTGGGAAGATTTCCATGCACAATAGTTTAAAGCTAGGAAATAAGAACAGTATTTAAGGGTCTAGGCTGTTGTGTTCGTTCTTGTTTTTGTTTGCCCTGTTTTTGTTCCTTCTCAAGAAGTATTAGGGATTAGGAAGAAGGGCTAGACCAAAATGATGTCCATCGTGGTTCTGGTAGAAGAGCTTGGAAAATAGAGTCATTCTTTCAAAAAAATCATGTTTAAATTTCTTGTTGATGGTATATTTGTTTTTGTTTTATAAATATTGGTTATCTCAGTAAGATGGGTTCATTTCCAGCTTAAATGTATTTATTTTAGTCAAACACTGTAGCTTAGTTGTTTTACCATATCCACTTACTAGCTACCCTGCAGTCGTTTGAAATCTTACAGTTTATCTTTGTGCTTAAACTCTTTATTGTATTTTTCTCACTGGATTTTACCTTACTATTTCTATGTTTTAAAGTTTATTATGGAACACTTCGTTATACTTCTGTGATAAAATTTCTAATTTTATAAGACCATATGGCTCTTGTTTAAAAACCTATTAAAGTGATCATAATGATATGCATTAAATCAAGAATTTTTAAAATATTAGCGGTAAAATACTTTAATTAAGATGTATTTTTAATGAAGTACATTATTAGTGGTTTTTATAATTGATGGATTAATCATATTATTCGAGAGTAATATTCATCTTCATCTCCTCTAATGCATACAGTGTGAAGTTTTGTTTACATAGATAGGTACCTTGAAGAGAATGAGAATATTTTGGGGGAGAATTTGGGCTATTTTCATGAACATAGTGATCTATCAGTTAAAAATATCTTTAATGATTTATCAGAGGATGATTCAATTGATTGTCCTCCAGTTTTAAGTTATGAGCTGGCAAAGCTACTGAGGTTGCAGAATGGGCAGTTTAGGGCCTTTCATGGTCCACCGGCAATACCAGTTGTCCCCTGTGTCCTGTCAGGAGGTTGGGTGATGTTCCCCACTCTCCTCACTTAAGTTTTTTGGATGTGAGATGTGTACTCTAATTGTGTAAAATGGGAGAGTGTGGCTAGAGAGGAAGGTAGGAAGAGCTACCATTCCTCTGTAGGAGCAACTAAAGGTTGGCCAGCTGTAGGGAAGGGGGTCCACCGTGGTCTGGGAGGCCTTGTCGTGTCCCTGTGCCTTTCACCTCTGGAAGTCAGGTACTGACAGGAGTTTGCATATTCCCTTTGAAGGCTGTGGTACTCGTAGCCACGTGTTATGGACAACACATTCTCTATTTATATCTCCCGTCTATCATCTATGTCTATTTATACTTTACCTAATTTTTGCACGTCCTTTAAATTTGAACATCATTGCTGACTGGCCCAGGTAAATAATAAATGTTGTCTTAGGGTAGTATCATGGGTCTTATTTGCTTCCTTCCACACATCTGTGTAAAGTTGTACTTTCTTGAGCATGTCTTCAAAATCCTAATTCTGTATAAATTTCTAACATTAGGATCAACTTGAACTCTGTTCCTCCAGTATATATCTTGTTAGTCCTCTTCACATGGCTAGCACCTTGTCAAAACATATTTTAAGTAGCTTAATATAAGGAATTATTTATAACTTTGTAAGTAAACAGTCAAAGATTACTTTTTTGGCTCCTGCTTTAGTTTCTATTTTTTTTGGGGGGGGTCAATTCATAAAATTCCCATCGAGATCTCTGATACTTATATTCTTACAAGGAAGGAAACCATAGGTTAAGCCAGTAGGCCCCGGGTTAGAGGTGGTAAGAGGAATGTAGACCTGTGAGCCTCTGACTCCATTATTGCATGCTGTGCTACCTCATATCTGCTGCCTTTGGCTAGATTGCATTCCTTACCCCGGTCTTGCTTAATATCCTTTATCCTGTGGACTGACTGGCTAGCTTTGGGCTATTCAGCATTATTTTTTAAAATAGAAAAGCATTTACTTTTTCTTCAAGGAGTTTTCTAAAACAAAAAATACTCCTTATTCTCTGCTGAATACTTTCTGCCACCCTATAGTCCAGGGCTGGGAAAGCCCAGGGGCCTTAAGCTCCTGGGCGGCGGTGGGAGGGAGAGGGGGAGGGGATAGTCACAGGTCAGAGTAGAGGTGGATTGGTAGAGCTGGGGCTGGTGGGAGTGGGGAACTTACATCATTTCCCTGCAACTGGAGGCCCTACTTTTCCCTGTGTAATAATTCACTAGATTGACAGAGATTCGTGAAAGAAAGAAAAGGAACGACAGGCCTGATGCTCCTGTTCATAAATCCGTGCTATTAGATGAAACTGTCAATAACTAACTAGAAGCCGCCAGGACTGTCTGTGCTGCGCTCTCCTCAGCTCAGTTCCTTTCTGCTCCGCCCCATCCCTGCTTTCTCTCCTGTTCAGATCAGCTTCCTGCTTCTCTGAAAGCTGTTCTTTAGAGCTGGTCTGCCTTCACTGAAAGCATTATATTTGAAAGACTAAGGCAGGTTTTCTGAAAGTATTGTTGATTTGGTTTTCTTTGGGGGGTGGAAAGCGAGAAAAAGACTTCTTAGAAAAGAAAGGGGCAGGCTGAAAAAAGCAAAACCATCATGAATTGTGTTGTCACATCGTGCCGGTGTCACAACCAGCTCAGTAGACTGCTGCACTGAAAACATTTCTGTGAGAGGTATGTGCTTGGAGAACGAAAGGTGACTGACTGTTGGCTGTGGAGAGAACTGCCCGTCCAGCAGCTGTTCAGATAGCTGCACGATCGTAATTCTTCTGTTTTGATATGGAAAGGGCAAGCATTACTTGGAACCTAATGCAGTTAACTAGCTTAATTGTTAAAAAATAATGGTTAAGTCTGTGTGTTCTGTCCCCACATCAGAACTCCCACAGCCCCAGCCTACCTGGGTCTAGTGAAATCCAATGTGTTATTCCGGACTCTTTTGGTGACGATTGTCAGTAAACAAGATGATGGTCTTTAATACCTGCCTCATTATTTATGAACCACATGACAAAGATTAATGAGAGAGACTTCGAGTGGCCTGGAAGAAGCTTCAGACTCATTAGGAGCTTTCTGGTCTGGCAGATGGCAGAAGTAAAGGAAATGGTTGGTGCTTTACCATAATCTAAAGTGGGAGCTTTAAAGTTTAGAGGGTGTATTACACGGTGATGGAAAAATCTGGGAGTCACTATAATCCAGAAGCATAGCCCATGACCAGTGATGACTGCCCAGAACGTTTTGAATACACATGGGTGTGTCTTTTCCAGGGTGATCATAATGTTTTTATTCAGTAGTCAGGAACAAGGACTATGAATAACAATATAACCATTTCTGAAGGAACTGTGGGGACATTTTACTATTTAAAATCAGGATATTCTATTACAGGAAAGTTTATAAAATATCAAAATTAGGAAAATCTATAATATTTTATTTCATTCATGATTAGATAAGCTACTAGTGACAGAGACCATACAAACTATGAAGTATTTGATGCTTGCTTTTAATTATTTTTGTCCTGGAAGAAACTAGAATTCTTGAATGTTGGCATTTTTTTCAGTTTGTAACATTTTAAAATTAAATTACTGTTGTTTCTGAATGATGGTGTGCATACTCTTGCACATCATTAGCACAGAAATCTTGAAACCTATTGTCATGAATAGATGCTAAGTATCATAATCCAACTTAAGTTCTATCCTCTAGGAGACTATTCTTTCCTTTAAAGGAGACTTAACTTCTCAAATATTTACAAAGAGCAAATCTTCATGCTCATGGAAGTAAAGCTGAATTTGGCAAGCTAAATATGTAAAAAGGTTGTGGCACTCTGGGTTGTTAATCAGTGGTAGCAAACTTGTGCTTCAGTTCCTATCACCACAGAAGAAAGTGAATGAATGATTCTAGCTCAGAAGAGATACAGGAGGTAAATCTAATTCATATTCCTGAGGAGGAATCCCCCTACACCATGCACTGACAAGTGAGCACCTTGTTGTATTTACTTTGGTCATTTTTATATACAGCTGCATTTTAGAAACCCAAGCAGAGTTTTTATTACCTACTATCGCCCATTCTTTTTTCCCATAGGTTCTCATTTAATTGATTGGAGTGGAGCCAGTGTATTGATAGTTTTGAAATCATTTCCTCATATTTTTAATGTATTCAGAGTTTTTAACAGTTGCAAAAAAAAATTTCAGGTTTTGATTGATTTTGCATGCTGTCCTTGTGGTCAACAGATCTGCTTTGGCATGTGCTCTCTCAGGTCTGAACTCTGTCCCACACAGCCCATCAGATATTCAACAGTATTTCCTTCCCAGGACTTAACTTCTTTAGGCTAGATATTCCTAGCTCTGTCACTCTTTAGAATTCCGTCACCATTTTGATGACTCACCTTCTTGGAATTGGCCTTATATGTCACTATCACTCTTAGATAAATAGGATGGTTGGTCTAGGACTGAAGTGTCCTTTTGCCTAGCTGTGTGGTGTCTAGCTCAGAATGCAGAGAATGTAGAGATAGAGCAGTGGATAGCCTCTAGTTCTAAACCATCTACTTGAGTTTTTAATGGTTAAGTTGACCTTGACACTCTGACTGTATAAAGTCAGTTAAGGCTCTTAGTTCCTTTTCAAATGATTAAATTAGTTCTCTTCTACTCCATGCTTATAGGTTTTCCTTTCCATTGTAGTTTTAGGATTTACAACTATGAAACAAAGTGGAAAAAAACCCAATGGATTAGATATTCTACACATGAACAGTAACATAGCTGAACTCAGTGTCAGATTTTTCTTTTCTTGAGTGTGAATTTTTGTTGTTTTATGAGATAGGGTCAAGATGAGCTTGTTGATCCTCCTGCCTCACCCTCCCAGGTGATGCTGGGATTACACGTGTGCACCACCACTTCTACATATAGCAGTCGTTTTAAAGAGTGATCTGTGGAATCATTTGGGTTTACAGTTTATCTTGCTCATTGAGCCCATCTCTCCAGTGGTTCTTTCAATTCACTACTCAAAGCTTGCAATTCATAGCTAAGAATCCATTTGACTTAGCAACTTGTCACAATGTCCGCATTCAGTATTTCATCAAATGTTTATCTAGAAATAGATATATTCTATCCAGAACATTCTACTGGACTACTGGCTTAACATGAAATATCAAAAGGAAATGCATTTATCATAACACTTTTTTGAAAATTTGTGTTACATTTATTTATTTGTGAGTGTGTATGTGTGTGTTTGTTTACACACTTGCTATGGCTGTGTGTATACATCAGAGGATAACTTTTGTGAGTTAGTATTCTCTTTCCGCTATGTTGATCCCTCAGTCAAACTCAGGTCATTGGGCTTAGAAACAGGCATCTTTACCCTGTGAGCTGTCTCACTGCCTCTGTAAAACACACTTGATGAAAATAGAAGGGAATGTTTTGTCAAAGAACAGTGACTTATGTAAGGTCATACTGTTAGCCTCTGCAGGGCCAGCTTGCTGCACCCTGCAGTGTTCCTAGTGGGCAGCTCCAGTGCCAGTGCACCTCATCAGGAGAGAGTGGCAGGGAAACCTGAAAGGAAGCAGAAAGCTCCTCCACACTGATTCTTCACTTTCTTGTTTCTGGATACTGATATTTAATCCCAGAACGTGGATTTGATATTCATTTACTATTCTGCCCAAAACAAAAATGAGAGAAATAATTAATGTTCCTAAGTTGATTGCAGAGAATAGTTTTCTTAGAAATTTGGGTATCTTGGACTTTTTCGGGAGCTCTAGATACCCTCACCATCGATCTGTCTTCCTTGACAACACTTTTCCCTCTTCCACCGTCCCTGTATCTCTCTTGCCCCTACCTCATGTTGGCATCTCTACATACTCAGTGTTGATGGGAGAGTAGCATCAGTTTCCTCTGAGTAAATCAGCATGGGGAGTTTTTATATAGCAAAGCAAAGTATATACATGGCCAGTCTCCAAATTTGCAGATGAAGAAACTGAGGCATAGAGAGGGGGAGATTTTGCTGCAGCTCTGTATGTTTTGCACAGCACTTGTACATTACAACATATTTAGTAAATGCTTGGGTACTGCCTGGCCACCCTCCCCACCCCCAGTCCTTCTTTCTTCAACTGGGTTTTGGATTTTACCTTTTTTATTCCCAGATTTTGCCCTGGGCACTCATTGCTTTAACAGTGTTGCAAATGGAACAGATTTTTCAAGAATACCTATTACTTTAGAAAAGCTTCAGTGATACAGTAAGAGCTCAGATAACTAGGTCTATTTTTCCTTCTCTTGACTTATAGGAAAATAAGCTCTCTTTTCCCCTCCCACTTTAAAACATTGATTTTAAACAGTACAGTAAAGAAGAAAAAAGACTTTCCAAGACTGAATAGCCTTGAACCCATCTGTTTACTTCTCACCCGGATGTCTACATCTTCTTTAGGGTCGAGTGAAACTGATGGTCCCACAGGAACAGTCTGTTAATATCTGATGAGCTCTCTCATCGGCAGTGACAAATATAATTACATTCACTGTATGGTACTTATAGGAAAAGAAAGAATACTTTTAATACATTTCAGCAATATCTTCAATAGCAGTTAGAGAAACAGTGGCTTTCTTTATAAGTACACTTAGATCGCTAGTCTGTTCTTCCATTGCGTTGGTTGATCAGGTCTGATGCAGTGTGAATCTTCACAGGTTGGAATCTTCAGATTTCATTAGTCCTAATGGTAGAGTAATCTGAGTGGAGTTTCATTTTGGAGCATTCCTGGTCCCTCTGCTCCTGTAGTTTTACATCTTCATTTTCTATATATTTTTGTATTGCCTGCCTAATACCAGTTTACTTTTACATGGCTTGTCCTCGTGTCTCACATCCTGAAATCCATTTCTATGACTACTCCATTGTTTTTCATATCTGTGCTTTTAACTTAATCTTTTTATTTTCTGGCAATAAAGAATGGATGTTCTTAGAACCAGGAGCCCTGTATTTAAGGGCTATATAGAACTGTACAGTCATAAAGATATATATATATATATATATATATATATATATATATATATATACACACACACACATATATATATATGTATGTATGTATATGTATATATATGTATGTGTATATATACACACATATATATACATATATACATACACACACACACACACACACACACACAGACACACACACATATATATATATATGTATGCCAAATAGATGTAGGCATGGTCAATGGTAGAATTAGCTAATTCTTGGGCAGTACTAAATAGGAAGTATCTACACTTAAATAAAGAACTAAAACATCCTGTGAGATGGGGATATGGCTGTGTTCAGATTGTATGTCTGTGACAATAAAGACCAAGAACAAAAACTATAAAGACTTAAAAATTTTAAGCTGTTTAAATGACTGTTTTGACATTGCTTATAAACTGTTTTCTACAGCTTCCAAAAAAAAAAATCACTTTTTATATTATGTGTTGTTGAGTCACTTTCTTGAGATTTCTCCGTTATTTACGTTGCTAATAGAGTGGGTGGAGAGTATCATGCTTTAGAAAGAATGTTGGATACCTTCCTAACTCTAGGTCAATAGAAAGTGTTATCTGTTCACAGGAGACTTAAAAACCTGTAGAAGATGCACATATTTATTTATGTGCACATGCATATAAACAAATGCACACACAGACATATGTATGAGACTGCTTAAAGCCTACTAAACGGCAAAGAATTGTAATAGTGTACTGGTTGCTAATAGAGTAGGTAAATTAACTAGAATTTTTTGTTATTATACTTCATATTAGGAAAGCTCCAGAGAAAGTAGGTGTTAAGCATCTATCAAGCAGGCATAAGTTAGCCAAAGTAAGACATCAAGTCAAATAATGTATGCCTTATAGTCTGAAATATAGCACATTGATTTTTACCATAAGATTGAAAAGTATCCAAAGTACTTTGTATGATTTGATTTTTTTATTAAAATGTTTTCATTTGGTTGGGTTGTATTTGAAGTAGTGCAGGTATTCCACTCATCATGCAGCAAGGGTTGACTTTAGTTTGAGGGTTCACGAAACTGTCTTAGAGGAGATGATTATGGGATCTCATGATTAGATATTGGGTCTTTTCAGCTGGAAGTGGTAGGAAGAAATGCAACTGCCTTAAAGAGAGAATAGAACGCTTTGAAGAAGCCAGAATTCTTATTCTGGCTGGAGTTTAGAAGTGAGCCGGAAGAGTAGCATGGTGCAAATGGAAACCAGAATTCATGGAATTTTTGCATGTGTTGAGAAGGTTTATAGTCATGTTGATAGTGTTGAAAAATTTTAAGTAAGGAGGGGGAAGAGGGAGGGGGAGGAGGAGAGGGAGAGGTGTTTGGAGTCCTTTGGGTTTTATTGAAGTCTTTTCATGTCCACAAGAGGGCATTAGGCAGGGAGATTACAAGTGTTTTAACCAGATGATGGCACCAGGGATGTGAAAGTGGACCGACGAACTGTCACTAAGAACTTGAATAGATTAAGATAATATGATTACATACGTGGTAGTCAGTGAAGCAGAATAAACCACATGCTGGCATGTTCATTTTTGGGTGGGTTGGATGGTATAGTGATATCATAGCCTGTTAAGACTGGTATAACACAATATTATAGATTGGAGAACTTACCAAAACCCAGAAGTTCATTTCTTACTCATCAGGAATTGAGGCCGATATTAGTCTCGTAAGGACCATCTCTTGGCTCATGAATTACATTTTCTTATACAGTCCTTATATAGTGGAAAGAGCAAGGGAGCTCGATGGGCTCTTTTAAAACATGAAGGAACTACTCCATCTGCAATTTCTCTATCTTTCTGACTTCTTTGTCCAATGACCCCTATCATAAACCTCCTCATCTCAAAGAGTAGGATTTCAACATGAAAATTTTAGATAAATGTTCCGATCATAGCAAGTGACAAGTACAGAAACAGGGAAATCCCCAAGAGAAACACATCTGGGGCTTTAAGGGGAAAACATGGTATGTTTAAATTCCAATATTGAAGTGTCTGTGAGATAAGTAGGTTGAAGTACTCATTTAAAAGTAAAATATGTCTGGGTTTTGGGAGAGAGAAATGGGCTTGAAATACTAATGTGACAGTCGTCCGGATGTGATACCTGAAGACCTTAGATCAACCTAGGAAAATAGAATAATGAAGCCTGACTCAGGATCTCCAGGCCAAGGCACTGGGAAGGACACAGCCCACACACACAGTGAGCGAGAAATAGAAGCCCACAACGCAGGCCTGTGTTGTGATCAGAGTTTCTGTCTAGTTTTGCTTTATGCTGTTTACTGAGGTAGTACTAGACTTAGATGTAGTTATCAGAAATAATGCATATTGTACCTATGCCTGACACTTGGGTTTTCCTCGTTGTCGCTTACTTCACATGGCGTACAGTGCTACAGCCAGAGCATACCACAGTCTAGACAAAGGACTTTCCCAGCAATCCAGAGACCCCGTCCTTGCCCGTAATATAGATACATCCACTTCCCTTCTCCTCCATCCCTTTACAGTTCCTAGAAAACAATCTCTGTTCATTTTTATGATTTCATCATTTTAAAGTCATTTTAGAAATAAAATTAGGTAGTATTTAGGTAGTCGCTTGAGACTGACTTTTGAACTCAACATTACTTTCTGGAGATTCATGCAAATTGTGTGTATCAGTAGTTTTTATTGCTGACTAGTATTCTTATTCTGGAAATATCGTACTTTGTTAATTTCATAAAAACATGTAGGCTAATTTGGATATGGGACTATCATGAATAAAATTGTTGCCAACATGTATGTGCATGCTTTTGTCATTACTTATTTACTTACTTAATTGATTAATTTTTGTGTGTTTGTCTGTGTTTCTGTCTCTCCATATCCATGGATGTCTGCTTCCTCCAGTGCCATCTATTTGGAAAGCTGTCTTTACTCCATTGAATCACTTTTGTATCTTTCTTAAAAATAAGATGAGAAGGGCTCGAGAGATGCTCAGCCGTTAAAAGTTAGGTTCACAACCAAAAATAAGATGAGAATATTGGTATGACTTTAATTTTGGATTCTCTAGTATTTCATTGTTCTAGGTGTTTCTGATAACTGTGCATTCTTGATTACTGTAGTTACATGTCTTAAAATCAAGAAGATTGATTTCTCCTTTATTATTTTAGTTGTTTTTAGCTACTAGTTCCTTTGGCTTTTGTTTAAAATTTGAAATAATTTTGAAGTATCTACTGCCTCTACAAAAATATTACTGGAATATTTTTTGGAATTATTTTAAATTTATATATCATTTTGAAGACTGTTTTAGTATGTGTTACTTGGACATTTAAAAAATAGTGATATCTGCTGCTGTTGGGTTAAGTGAGTAGTCTATAAAGGTTAAGGAGATACTGTTGATTGATGAGATCATTGAATTATTGTGTATGTTGGTTTTCTGCCTTATTGTTCTGCTAACTACTAAGATGAGAGTGTTGCTGTTTTTCACTGTTGTGTGTTGCCTGTAAATTCTTTTGGTTCTGTACATTCATTCTTAAATCACACATGATTACGGTTGGCATATTTATGATGATATTATCCTTTTGTCATGTATAGTATCCTTTTCTGTCTCTAATAATTGCCTTTGTTGTGAAATGTATGTTATCTAATTAATATAATGATCTTATTATGTTTTAAGCAGCCTTTGTATAACCCACTATTTACTTTTAATTTACCTGCCACTATATTTTTGAATTGTTTCTAACAGGTCATATAGTTAGACTGTGTATTTAATGTCTACTGATCTGCATTTGCTTCTCCTTTGTTTTTATTTTATAATCTGTCATATCATAAGCTTTATTTTATTGTATGCGTAGTTTGCCTGCATGCATATCTATGTGCCATGTGCATGCAGTGCCTGTTGAGGCACAAAGAAGGCTTTGAATCCTCTGGGACTGGAGCTCCGGTTGTGAGCCATCATAGAGGTATTGGGAATTGAACCCTGGTCTTCTGAAGGAACAGCCAGTGCTCTTAACCACTGTGCATCTCTAAGGGGCCTATAATATTATTTATTTTAAATACCTTTTCATATACATTTAGAAACACATTACACAGTCTTAGGATTTTAACATAATTTGTAGAACTCCAAAGAAGGAAGGCCTATGATACTAATCAACATTTCAAGTATTTTCTTCTTTATATTTCAGGGTTCTTCCCTTGTTTTTTGTCTGTTCATTAAATTTCTGTAGCTACCCATTTAGGGTAGGTCTGCTCCTAACATTTTGCTGAATTCCCCTTTGTCTGAGGCTGCCATTGTCTTGTCAGTCCAAAGGATATTTTTGCTGGGTATAGGATCCTAGGTTTGTCTTTCTTTTTTCCCCTCTCAATACTTAAAAATGGACTTCTGTCCAGTGCGAGTATTGATGAGAAAGCTGTTGTACTTTGAGCTATTATTTCTATATAGATTGACTTTGCTTTTCTGATGTTCACAGTATTTGAGAGGAAAGAGAGAGAATTGATTTTTAGAAGTTTGACTTTGAGTCAGTGCCTGTGTGTAGAAAGTGGTGGAGTCAGACTTGGAAATTTTTCTCTCATTATTTTATGGTCCTTCTTAATTCTTCCCACCTTTCTGGATTTTCGATAAATTCATTATTGTTTCACAGTTCCCCTGAAGCTTTGTGTAGTTTTAAAAAAATGTACTTACTTTTATGTTTAGATTGGTTAATTTTTGTTCTATTATTTTTTCCCCTGACTCCTGTATTCAGGTGCTAAACCTATTTGTTAAGTTAATTTACTGTGATTTTCAGGTCCAGAATTTTATTTTTTGTTCTCTTTTATATTTTGTTTCTTTGCTGAGATATTATTATTCTTTTGTTCCTGCCAACTTCATAGTTAGCTACTCATGGACAGGGCACACACACACACACACACACACACACACACACACACACAAACACCTCCCCACCCCCCTCTAATTTAAGTGGAGTTTTGGTTTTGGTATAGGTGACTTGGTTGAAACCTGGTTGATGCAATGCTATGCTTCTCACTGAATCATCCCTCTTGTAATTCTGACACTGTTCTAGCTGTTGGAAGGGTTGGCACCATATCATTATTGCACTCTCATCTATCCTTCATTGACATCTGAGGAGGACAGGGACCCTGGCTACTGCTGGGCAAAGGAGGAATTCCTGCCCTCTACTAGGCTTCCGCTGGTTACATCCTAGCTGGAAAGAATAGAGGGGCTTCACCTTTGCTTTCTGTTGCTTCCATTGATGCAGTGGACTAGGGTGGAAAGTGGCTAGTTACCTCACTACTACTAAGCAGTGGTCAAGGTTTTGACTGTCCAATAGGCTTCCTGTGGCATGTACAAACACACAAAGGGAGGAGTTACTTCTAGGTAGGTGACTAGAAGTTCTGTGTCCTTTAAAGACCTATCCCGACTATACTTGTGAGTGGTGGTGGGTTCAAATCCCTAGCTCTAACCTGTCCTCCTCTGCACTGCCTCAATCTGTGGCTTGTAGCTTATCTTTATAGTCAGTAAAGGGCTGAAGTCTGAGTGTTCTTTACTTGGATTTTTCTGACAATAGTAAATGTGGGGCCACAGATTTTTTTCCTTTTCTGTGAGATGTTTGGCTTTTCTAGAACAATTATTATTTAGTTTTCTTGGTTGCTATGCTACCCCTTTCTCCATCCTTTGACTAGGAAAAACTAGTTTCCTGGGACCTTGAGCCTTTGCTCTGTTGGTATTTCTGGATGGTCAGCTCTTATAGTTTCAAGACTAGAATACATGAAGTAAACAGAAAAAGAAAGCCAGAGAATTCCTCAGTGTGTTTCTTGGGTCCAGAAAGCTATATCAGGTCTGCCTCCTAGCATCTTTTTAGAGTGTGTGTGTGTGTGTGTGTGTGTGTGTGTGTTAATGAGAATAAATCACTATATAGCTCAGCTCTATACTGTCCTTAAACACTGAATTTGTTCTCAGCCTTCTAGGTATTTCTGTAGCATTTTTTATTGTATTTAGTGAAAAAAAAATAGGTACACACATATTTCCGAATCATTCCGAAGTCCCTCACTTCCTTTTCAGTATAGCGGAGAAAACAAAATCACTTTATAGGCAGATTCTAGAGAACATAGCTTAGAATTCCAGGTGGAATTATTAACATTGCAGTGGATCTTTGAAAACAGAAAGAGTCTCCTCTCAGGCAATTTAGATATCTTTCTGCTGAAGACCTGAGTTGCTGCCTGATGACAGGCAGTGAGTGACATGGTGTTCTTTGATTTTTCTCTCCATGTGCTATTTTGGTCTTGGTTTTGTACATACTGTAGAAAAAGAAATATATTGGGTAGGATTACACCTTTGTAAGTCATTTCAGTGCCAGAACAGTTCACTCAATTCCACTAGCTTTGAGGTCAATGGGCCAAATGCGTTCTGGTCAGCCAACTGAAACAGTGCACTCCTTATAAATGCTTTCATTTTTAAATACTGCAGAAATTTAGTTTTCTTAAAAAAAAACTTTGGGCTTTGAAAGCTTTTTGTAGTTTAAGTTAGTTGTAAGTAAAGTTGACTGTGTAGCTCCATGAGCCTAAAAATGTCTAGATGTCATATGAAATTAATATAATAAATGTCAGTGTTAAGAAGATGAGGTCAGTGTTAGCTAACCTCATCCAGATTCTATCGCACTTCATTTGTAGTCACTCTATCCTCCAACCCTCACCCTCAGTAACCATTGTCTAGTCTTCATGACCATGAATGGTTTTTGTCATTATGAACTGAACCGTATGGTATGTGAACTCTTACAACTGGCTTCTTTTACTTCATATAGTATGTGAGATTTATCCAAGTTTTTGCATATATCTGGAGTCTAATTTTTGTATGTGTCCTGAGCAGTATTCCACTAGATACTTACACACATATACACCTACATACACATATACACACAGAACACAGACACATATGATTCATACACAGAGGTAATTAATTATCTGTTGACACATCAAGATAATTTTCTGTTTTCAATTTTTGGTAATTCCAAGGAAAACCACTATAAACACGTATGTATAGGTATTTCTGTGGCATGGGTTTTAATTTATCCAAGTTATATATAAGCATGACCTCCTATGGTTATTAAGAAGTAGCCATACTTTTTCAGAGCTACTTAAGTTCTTTCTGGTGATCTAATCTATCATTTTCTAGAATATTAGTCCTTCCTTATTGAAACAGTATTACGTTTTTTAAAATTTTATTTTAAGTGTTTTGTCTGCATGTAAGTGCACCACATTTGTCTGGTGCCCATGGAAGTCAGAAGAAGGTTAGTTATGGATGGTTGGGAACTGCTGTGTGAGTGCTTGGAACCACACCTAGATCTCCTACAACAGCTCCAAGTGTAACTATAAGCTCATCTTGCCAGCTCCATTAAAACATTCTTCTAGGTCTTCCTTAGAAACCTTTGTCAGACAATTACAATATCTGTAATTTCTGATTAGTATCAGATGATTGGCTCTCTGCAGCTCAATATTTTTCTAGTTTCTTTTTATTTATATTGATTAATTTTGGATTTTATTCTAGACATATTTGTCACTGTATCACATAGACAATGGACTCATTTTTATATTCTCTGTTAAATATTGAGAATTTCCTTTTAGTAGAGAGTTGGCTTGGTTAAGTTGAGGACTCAGCCCTCTGTAGCTGCTTCCATGGTAGTTCACGTATCAGAGCTTTTTCAGTGTGCTTGGATTTTGCCTACTTCATTGTCACATTCAGTAGATGCTTTGAAAATAGGGTTATTTATCCTATAGTTCATTTTTCAGTGCTTTTATATGGCATTTAGAGTCAGAGAACACGTGTGTGGTCAAGATCAAGACTTTATAAGGAACTTTAAGGATTCACTGTGCCCCTATCTTGCTGCCCCTCTACCCAGAACTTTATTTCTGTTGTTCTGGTTAGAAAGCTGACTTTACTTACCATGTATGGCTTTGCAGTTCTCAAGACTGTACCTGTCTGGGGAAAGCAGTTCAAAGGTAAAGAGAACAAAGCAACAGGGGCTTGTCTCCCTCAGATTTTGTGTTCCTTTCCTGTGGCCTCTGATTTTGTTGTTTCCTCCTGCCACCACAGAAAGACCTAAGCCCCAACACAGGAGAGATTTGAGGAAATGGTACTTCAACATTTATTCTTTTCCTGTTTTTCAGTTAGTGACTTAGCTGCTATGTACATAGCTGCTATGTACAATCTGTTAAGTTTTTTAACTATTTGACCTTGAAGAAATCTCTTAACTCACTTTTACTTCTGCATCTGTAACTGGGTCTGTGGAACCTGCAATCGTAGAGTTAAATAGCTGACACAGCATCTAGAATAGCTTCTGGCTTCTGTGAGTGCTTTTTATTACCACGGAAAACAGGGCATTTAGGTGTTCCTCAGACAGGTAATGGGAAAGGGGATTGTCTTTTGTTCGTGAATAAGTTTTGGTCATATTAAATGCTTGGGACATAGATATGATTATTGGTAAAATAAGTTTAGATATAATCAATATTTTTGCTCTCAAGCATTTAAAAATTCTAAAGCTTAGGTGCATTGACATATTTAATAAAATTTAAGACACCTGTTAAGACGGCAGGTGAAAGTTCAGTAAGTATTCAAAAGAAAGGTCATGTTCCCTAACTGCTAGGAGGGTGCGTTGTTCTCGTTCCTATTTTACTATTGTTGTCAGGGCTACTTTGTCTGTAATTTATAAATTGAGCTCATATAATATATATCTAATATATATCATATAGAGAGTTTAGTGCTGTTTTGTTTTCAAGCATCCATTGGGGACATAGTTGCATAGATTTGGGGTCAGGGACACTAAAATTATACACCTTAATGAACATAGATTGTCTTACAGTTTGTGTGAATCAGAAATAGAGTGATTTGGCTTTTATCCAGTTAGGGTCAAGATGTCAGCTTTCACATTGAAATCTTGAGTGGGGCTGGAGGATTATTTTATGGTCATTTACTTATGTGCCTGCTTCATAGGAGCCTATGTCAGTCAGCATTCTGTCACTGGAATTAATACTCAAGATAATAAACTTGTAAAAAGGAAAGCTTTATTTTGGTTCATGGTCTCAGAGTCTTCATGCCATAATTGATGGACCCTGTTGCTTTGGTCCTGGGACAGTACATTTTGGCAGGATTCTGTGGTAGAGCAGAACCACTTGGCATTTGGCCCTGGACTGTAAGAGAAGGGGAAGACCAGAGTCTCTCAGGGAGTGGCCTCAAAACCTGAAATGTCTTCCTGTGTACCACCTCTTAGAATTCTACCAACTTCTATCAGAACCAGGCTGAGGACTAAATCATAAGCATGAACTTTCTGAGGTATTCCAGATCCAAACTATAGTGCATTGCTATGACAGTGATACCAGTAAGGCCTATTGAATTTAGTTATTTAGGAAATAATGTATAACAGAAATATATAATTTGCTTGTATTTGTTGTAAAAAAAAACCTCACAACTTTCTTACTTAATGTCTTGATTTATTCTTAATATCTAGAGAGGGTTTTTCCTTTTTAATAAAATACTCATCTTAATATTGAGTATTTTTAATGAAATATTTTTTTCTCAATGATAACAAATATTATAACATTGGAAATGCCAATCACTTTATTGCATCTGGAGTCTGATTATTTTCTGCTCGTTTATTAGCAGTTAACCGATCTGTTTTTCTTTTCACATAGGAACAAAACTAGTTCATAAGGAAATGGTCTCAGTGCACTCAGCGTGCATTCAGCAGACTGTCATGACACATTACACACACACACACACACACACACACACACACACACACACGGCCACTGGAGGGCTCTATAGTTTAAAAATTACACTAAAATACACACTTTTAACTTGACTAGAAAGATATAATGTATTCTATATTTTTGAGTAAAATTGATAATGGGTAAAGGTACTGAATCAGTTGATTGTAAATGAAAATTAAATGCACATACAGATCATGTATATTTTACAAGTGTTTGTTTTTTTGTTTTATTGGAATGAAAATAGACATATTACCCAATTTCTTTATATGTTTTAAGTCTGATGCCAAAGGATAGAACTGATCTGTTATAACTTCTTAGTAAACAAGGAAGTTAGCAGGTAAAGTGTTATTTCTCATCTGTGTTGTTATGTATCTTATACAATTTTTATGAATAACTTTCTTCTTAGGGTTCCTTGAGGTGATTCTTTTCACCTAGTTTAATGAACTCCAGCAATCTCAGTGGCACAATAATATAACTAATAAAGCAGTAGGAAACATTTTAATATTTAACTAAAATCAAGAGTGAGATGTTGCATTTACCAATGTTTAACCTGTACTCTTAGCTACTATGGAAACTGAGTGAAGTAGGAGAATCCCAAATTCAAAGCCAGCTACAAGAGTAGCGTCTACTGATTTTTTTTTTATTGTGTCCTGGCGAGATGGTGAAGCAGGTGAAGGTGCTTGTTGCCAAGCCCAAGGACCTGAGTTCCATTCCTAGTACTTGAATCAAAAGAGAAAAACTCTTGGCAAATTGTCCTCACCTCCACACACATGCCATCCTCCTCCCCACAGATGACCGCGTAAATAACTACCAACAACTTAAGTGCTGCCACCATTTATTTGGTCTAGATAAATAGTTTATGCTGGTTGTTTTGATCTGAAAACTGGCATTCAGAGCACCTCTGTTACTAAAGAAGAGTGGAAACTGACAAGGATGAAGAGTTAGAGTTAACTCAGAGTGTTAGTGGCTGAAAGCAGCATATCTCTGCCAATATAGAAAAGTTCTATACCAAAACTATCCTGCTCCTCAAAAACAGAGTTTACTTCCTTGAGTTTACTTTCCAGAGTTTTCCAGAGTTTTCTTGAGTTTACTTCCAGAGTTTACTTTCCCACTTGAAAGAAGTGTTTTGATGTTTTTCATAATTGTGGAATGTTTACTTTTTCAATGGTTGAACTGAGCTCTGGAAGCCTACAATTTCTAGAGCAGCTAAGCGTGTTTCATTAATTTTCCCCCTGCTCAGATTGGGTGCATGTTTTGGGGTTTTTTGCTGAGGGTCCCTGTTCCTGAGTAGCTTAGTCCTTTAGCACTTTGGTCTTCACCAATGGAAACCGAAGTGCAAATCAATTGTTAATGAGGAGGAAACAGACACAGGTGAAATCTAGAAATAACAGAAGAACCTGTATATTTGATCAGTGAAAACCACACTGGATATGTGAATATGAATATATAAATGCTTGCTTTTTCTGTAGCCAATAGTAAAGCATTGATATAATACCCCCCACCCCCCACCCCCCCAATATGTATCCCTGTAGCTAGCAGTCCTTGTTAGTACTGAGTGTGTATCACCCTGGGCAGTGTTATAGAATAATTGTTTGTGGGTTTGTTTTTTAAAGCCACTGTTAAGTAGGCTGGACGGCATTAGAGCTGTTTTTTACTTTTCATTGACAATGCTCATTAATACATTAGACAATAATCTGTCATTTGGGACATAGGATGCTTAGTTATCTTTACTGTGGTATTATAATTGAAAGGAAATATTCCCTGTGAAAAATATCTCTCAGGAGGACAATTACAAAGCATGTTAATCCTACTAGGATATTAACCTCATGATCTTCAGTTCTGGGGTGTACTCTGTATGTTGCAAGGTAAACTAAAAATACTCAGGAAGGTAAATTTCAAGAGATAATGAAATGGAAATGTGGACCAGTGTCTGTAAGGTACAAATTAGAAAGTAAATCCTTCATCACATGTAAATGACAAACCTTTTACTATATTATAATTAGTTTCTTGTTCTTTGGGGACATTAATAAAATACTAGTTTAAAAAATATGAAAGCCTCTTATGCACATAGAGAAGCCTGTGTGAATGATTTATCCATTTAATTTGTACTCCAGAGATGTTTTCCTCTTATTTGTATAACTGATAAGCATAGTTTTATCAATTGGTGGCTCTGTGTTCTTAATATATAAAAGGGTGAGGAGGGAGGCTTATATCAGTTACTGTAATAATTTTTCATTTATTAATTGTTATTTATATGTATGAATGTATATACCATGCACAGGCCTGGTATCTAGAGATTGGAAGAAGGAACAGATTCCCTGAAAGTAGAGTTCCGGATAGTGAGTCACATGTGAGTTCAGGGAACTGAACATGGGTCCTCTTAACTCCTAAGCCATCTCTCTAGCCTCCTATGTAATACTCTTTGGTAAAGTCTATTGTCCATAAACCTTGGTTTCCAAAGGGAAGTTTAAGGAAAATAGTTAATAGTACTATTATTTGAATTTCTTGTGTTAATAATCTTGTCTTAGTTTGTTGCAACAATGAACATAAATCTATGATGACTGAATTATATTATTATGAAAAGTTCTGTTCTGTTGAGACTGCACAGTTCCTTCAGCAGTCTGACTAATACTAATATTAATTGTGATATAAAGTATAAATAATCCACATCTTCCTTTGATATGTTTCTGTACTGGGAGTAGAAAGGGTCTATAGGCGTTATGGCTCTTAGGCATAATGAGTTACAGGTATTAAGTTCTTTTGCTTTGGTTTTTGAATGCTATATGATTTTGAAATTTATCTTAGTGTGTAAAGCCTCAGTTCCCTATGAGAGTCCTCATATAATAATAGCTTATTATAGTTCTGGTTAAAGTATCTCCACTGATAGATATCCAAGGTGAACTCACTAAATCCTCATATTGAGCATGCCAAATTGCCCGCTAGAAACATGTGTTAAGTTCTGAAATCACTATACAAAGTCATGTATAATATGTAATTTCAAATTATGATGCTGTTCTCTTATGAGACTCTAAAGAGATATATCAACAGCACTTTCAAATCTTCTGCTCCTGGGTGCTTTCCCTTTTCAATGATCGGGTCCAGAGGCATTTTGCATTCATTTCCTTGTCTGACATCTCTAGCACTGGTTAGAGTGGGCTTTTGTGTCTTCTTGCTGGACAGCTATTTTTGCTAAATCTGGCTTATTTGGAAGGACTGTACGGAATTGATTCATTTGCATGTTGTCATTTTACATTTTGTTTCAGTAAGGTAGGCATCTCCATTCTTTACCTGTGGATGTTTATTCATTACGCTTGGCACTACTAAGCTTTAAGATTGTCTATGTTAACTCGCAGTGTTATAAACAGAGATAAAATATCAATGCTTAATTATAAATGATCAGATTTATTTATATTCTGCCTACCCATAGTTGAAGATTTTTAATTCAGATGAAATCTCGTTTAGTCTGCTTTGAATTTTCATTCTGGAACTTCAAAAGAGAAACCTAGAGTTTTTCTGTTAACAGCATTCAATTCATCATTTCCACCGCTGGCATAGCATGCACCATGCTCAGTTTTGTGTAAAATTAGCACCAGTACAAAAATCTTAGCTGTCACATCAGAGTGGTTGTTTTAGATGGAAGGGGGGTAATGGGAGTGGAGTGTGAGGTAAATAAGACCTAATTAGTTAATTAAAGTACTTATTTTGTTAGCAATAGTATTGAATTGTGCTACAGATTTAACTCTAAACAAGTAGGCTTGAGTTTTAAGCTTGTTGCAGTCTGTTCTGCAGTGTACTTAGAAAATTCTCAAGTTGTTATGTGACACTGACTTTTATTGCAATCTGTGAATTAGATATCAAAATTGTGATCCAACATGTCTTCATTCACTCCAAAGTATAATAGTTAAAGTTTGGTTATAGCTATATCTTACAACAACAAGTTTTAGCGGTATCAGAACACTAGAAAAGCCTTGTTGATGAAGACAAGACTGAAAAATATATCCAGGGCCTAAATTTACATTTTTTAGTACTCGGTGTTTTGGTTTCTTATTTGTTTTTGTTTTTTCATTCCTCTTAATGTCAAACTAAGAAAGGAATACTTTTTTTGTTGCTTTTCATATAGGGAGTTTGGATTCTCTGTCACCCTAGATTCTGTGGTTCAAGTTTAGTATTTTAGTTATGTGTAGATACTCATATTAGACCATATCACATATATTGTATTCAGTATATATGAAAGGGGCCTGAGTTATATAAGACAGTGGAAAGAGTACTCAAAATATTAACAATTATGTAGGTATATGTATATATTACAATAACCAGCTCTTTGATTCGTTGTGACTATTTATATTAAAAACTAACTCAAGCACTGTAATTGCTTTCCAAACTATAGAGAGTTAGTCTTTGACAGTTTCACACATGTGTATAATGCATTCTGGTTACTTTCTACCTACACCTTTTCTTGTCTCCTTCCCACTTTTGCCAACCCCTGGCTATTGTCCTTTTCCAGATTTATGACTTTTGGTTTTGCTTTGTGACCTATTTAGTTTAACCATGGTCATATTCAGAATAGTTTTGATGTGAATTTATTTTACTTTAATCCTTCAAAAATTGTTTTTCAAGAGGTGTGCATGGTAGCACGGAAGCAAACTACTTTATTCTCAACTCGTATGTGTTTTTGTTCTTCCTCATCATCTTTTTTTCTTCTAAATACAAGAAAAACTGGAGAATAAATTATGTGGCACTCTCCACTTAAGTACATTACCTACATAGCAAATTGCAATTGGAAATATTCTGAGCGACGACACTTTCAGAAATCAAGTCAACATTTGCCCATTTCTCAGTGTTTGCATTAAAACTTGACTATTCTTTTTACAGGTAACATAATTGAAGAAATCACAGAGGTAGAGATTTAAAATCCTAACATCTTGCCTTACTGAGTATCATGGTCTGTTAAAAGTTTTAAATAAATTTGTTGAAATTAGGATTTGAATTAGAGTAAAATAAATCAGTACCTTCGTCTCTTTTCAGAAGTTATGTAGGTAGTCCAATACTCTGTGTTCTTTTTCTTTTATTTGAGCAGGACTGCAGACCACTTTCCTAGTTTATGTCCCTGTAATCATACAACCTAATGTATCTGTTATTTGTGGGCTGAGGCATGAGTAGTTTTGTACCCATTCCTCACTCAGCTGTGGCAGTTAGGATGATAGAATAAACTGAATGTGTAAGCCTGGGTGATATCTCCATCCTCAGATCTTGGATAGAAGTAGGTCAGTACCTCTTAATGTAATGGACGCTTGCCCCCAAAAGAGATGCACTTTAAGGATATAGGAAGTATTTAAAAAAAATCAAAGTGCCTTTTACTAAAAGATGGAGGAAAGTGTACTACGCAGGCAAACATAGAGGCCTACTAATTATGGCTGAAGTTATGTGGGATGGTTTGAATGAGAATGGCCCTTTTAGGCTCCAGTGTTTGAGTCCTTAGTCCCCCGGTAGTGGAACTATTTGGAAAGATTAGGTGTGGCCTTTTTGGAGGAGGTGTGTCACTTGGGTAGTGGGATAGACTTTGAGGTTTCCAAGCCAAGCCCTTCCTCCTTCCCTCCCACCCCCCACCCCATCCTTCCATCTATGGATTAAGATGTAAATCTGTCTGCTACTGCTCCAGTGCCATTTCTGTTTAATGGTCATGGATTTAGCCATCTAAAATTGTAAGCAAGTCTCCAGTTAAATGCCTTCTTTTATAGAAGTTGCCTTGGTCTAGGTGTCTTATCATAACAATTGAATGGTAACTAAAAACAGTCTTCATAGAGCATACACTTTTATAGACAGCGATTCTCCTATTTAGAAAAGGCAACTATAGTGAATTTTAACTAACTTGTGATAATGTCTGACATTATAAGAAACTAAACATTCAAGATATATGTTAGCAACATCAAGAATGTCTCTAGGGCTGCTTGAGTGGAAGCCTTTCTCTATTTTCCTTTAGTCCCTGGAATTTTATATCACTGTATACTGTTGGTCATTGCATTAGATTTGGAGCAAGGGGTAAGCGTGTGTAAATATTTGTTGAGTATTATTTATATTATTTGTATTAATTATATTAAACTTATTATATATTTAATTTAATTGTATATTTAGTATATGAAACATATTAATCATTTATGTTAATTATTAATACAAATATTATATTACTTTAAGTATTGATGTTGAGGGTGGCCATCTTTTTCTTGAGTATTAATAACTAGTAGAACATTTCTACTGTATGTAGATGATTGTCGTAGAGGCTGTGATTAGTTTTAATAAAGGGTATCATTTTGATAGGTGTTTCTTGGTATTTCTCCTGAGGCTATGTAGTTAAGGGGAATTGTTCGTATGGCATTTGCTTGCATTCTCAGGTCAGTACATAATTTTAATACTGTCAGAATGAAGTAGTTGATGCTTACTTGTTAGCAAATTTAGTTTTCAAGTAGTCTAAGATTGTACACACAAACTGAACAAAACGTAGTTTTTCATATTCCTTCTGTCTAAATATCTATAGCTCAACTTTACTTCAAGATATAAGCATATTTTGAAAGAATAATATATTTTGTATTCTTATCTCTACAGCCAAAAGGAGTCCTTCTCTGCCTTCCAACTAGTACCAGTTAATGCTCTCTGAACTCTGTGACAGAAAGGTAGATTCTTCCTCCCTGTCTGCTGCCAGTACTTCTTCCAGTACTTCCTCAGTCAGGGGCGAGACCTTGTGGGTCTCTCCTTCATTTGTGTTGGAATGTTGACTGTCTTTATCTTGTTCAGATGACAGCGCTTTGAGTTTGTGAGAGCAATCATCATGTCTTGTCCATAAAAAAGAATTTCAAAGTCCTCTTCCCCATTGTCCATTTCTTTCATTTTACTCTTTATTTATTTATTTAATTAATTTATTTATTTTTTGTTCTCTCTTTCTTAATGTCCCCTGAGCCTTGTAGGAGGGTGGGCTGATAAAGCTGTCTTATTTAGGGCTGGGCTTTCATCAGACACTTACCTTAGCATGTTGACCAGTTATACATTAACTGCTTCCCACTGAAAATGAGCTTGTCAGACCACAGTTGAGAGCAACTCCAATCTTTGAATATAAACATAAATATTTGGAAAGCAATTTGACAGCATGAGCATTTATCAAAGCATCAGCAGTAAGTTTCTCTCTTGGGCCTGTGTTCTTCTCAGCATGAGCTTTTGTCCAGATTTACAGTAACAAGCATGAGTTCCTTCTTGTGGAGCAAGCCTCAGATCCTATCACAAAGTGGTTGGCTATTCCCATAATGGTCATGCCACTGTTGCAACTGTGGGTACATCATGTCTGGCACATTGGTATTGCAGTATGCAGGGTCTAACATAGTATGGGACCATAGAGGTCTTTTCTTCCCCAGAGGCCTGCTTGGCACCTTATGACACTGTAAAAGCTAGCCATCAGAGAGGAAATTTCCCAGTCAGTCCTAGCTTGATTTCTCTTATGTTAACAATATAATCTTTAACACGAATATAATTTTATTAAACAAGATCACACAATTTGAAATTATAACTTTATATTGTAAATTATATAATTTAATTTAGTAATAAACGGAAATGAGAAAGTCAGTGCCCTTTACTTTTTAGGATAAGAACATTTCCTATTTAAAATTACATAAATGGATGATTGTTTGATTTCCTTTTTATCACATGACTTTTGACTAGTTTTTTTTTTTCATAAGAAAAGAAATTGATGAAGTGAAAGTAGTCACGGAACTCTTTCTTACCCCAAAGGACAAGGTGGTCTTGGTTAAGAGTTCAAAGATTCTCCAGTGGGATTCACTTGAAAGAACCCTTCCTCAAGGTGCAGGTGCTTGTTATTCCTAAAGTGTGTACATGAGGGTTTGTGTGAGCTAACCGAGGCTCCCAGGGGCTATCCCATTTGGCTGGTGTTAAGTAACAATTTACTTCCCAGCTTTGTGCTTAGTGGTATAGAGCTAATGAGCTTTTGTAAAGTACCTGGTAGTTCCCTGTCAGTATTCCTGACATAACTGCTGGTGAGCATGATTTTATATTCTTCCTGGAAGTGAAACTTAATCTGCTTAAATGTGTAATTTCTCCTCCCAGAGAAGGTCAAAGTCACGTTTGTACAATTCATAGGCACATAAAAAGGGCATTCAACACCTCCCTGCCAAGCCATCTGAATGGACTAATACCTGGTCATTTCCACATCTACTTATGGAAACTGCAGAAATTCATAGCTCTACTGTGTTGCTTGAAGCAATAATCTCATAAAAATTATAATTATGGTAGAATGTTCATATTATCAAATCAGTTAATGTATACTGAAATTGGTAGGAGTAAAAAGTGGCTACTTATACTGGTCAGAATTAAATATATGCTAAAATGCTGAAATTAAAGTAGAATCTCCAGCAAAACACCATTCATTCTGTGTGCAGATTATTCAAAGCCAACCTCAGAGTGTTCATAGTGTTACTTTATTAGATGTTTTTCTATCTTCTAGTTATTAACTTTAATGATAAGATTACTAAGATGACATTTATTGAGTAACTAAAGTAAGCACTTTGCATTTATATCACCTCCTAACAATTCTGAATTTCACTTCTTTTATTCACCTATGTTCATTGTACATAGTTTTGGGTTTTAATCCTTAAGGGAATGCAAGGAAGCTGTATCAATATTTCTGATGAGGAGTAAAGAACCTGAGAGGCTTTGGAATCTGCCCACATTTGCAGGTTATACCTCAGACCACTCGATTTAACATAACTCCATGCTGCTGGCTGTACCCTTCTATTCTGGAGACTGTGGGCACAAGAAAAGATTGTTTTCTCATTTGTTTATATTTCACGTTCTACTTTCTCATGGGAGATTTCTCTACAGCCTGACCTGCCTCCTATGCCTTCTAACACTTCCTGCAAGCCACGCATCTAGTATTGAACAGTATTGCTCATTCTCTGCCTCTACAGCTCTCTTCCATCTCTTATTTCTACTTCAGACTGTACTTTTATCCATTTTGTGTACAGCAGTCACTTTGTGCATACTAACTAGTGTGTGAGTGTGTGTTTGTGTGTGCGTGTGCGTGGGCATATGTGCTGGCATGTTCTCAGGCATGCACATGTATGTGTTTGCATATGTGTGTACTTGCATGCATGAGTGTGCCAAGGTGGCTAGGCCAGCTGACCAGAGAGTTCCAGGGATTCACTTGTCCCTGCCACCCTAGTACTGTAATTACAAGCCTCTGTGACAACGTCAGACTTTTTTGACTTGAATTCAAGGCTTTATGCCTACAAAAGAAACATTTTAATGACTGAGCTATCTCCCTAGCTGGTGTTATAACACTAAGATAAAATTATTTGCTTAGCATGTTATTATTTATTTTATGTTGCTGTTTCATTGGGTAGCTTTTTGTGTGTGCATAATTTATCAATTATATCATCAGCATGACTGTTACATATTTTAGGCTAACACATAGTAGTAATAGGTCATTGATTTCTCAAACAGTGAATGATTAAATCATTTGCCTTACTGTTCTGTTTGTAAACAACTAAGCAGAAGATAGTTTTTAAAATATAATTTTGTAATTGGTGCAGTACTGAATGCTGAAGGGAAAGGGGTATCCAAGTCTTTATTTTTGACATTTTAAAAGGCCACTATTAGGTAATAAATGTAGAGTGTTAGATGTTTTGTCACAGCTAAGTAGTATTTTCTGGAGACTTTTTGGAAAATAAAGAAATGTACGATTTCTCTAATCCCTGACTGATGCAGAAGGGACTTGTTTGCCTTTATTTTTTAGTAGTTTTGAATCAAAACACTCTGGGTCATGAGGAAATGCTGTTTGTGATAAGAAGGTGACAAAATCAGACTTGCACATTCTTTTTTAAAAAGATTTCCATTCTTAGTATAGCCGACATTTGTAATGTCAGTTGAAGGTTGGTGCCTAGCCAAAAATGCTTCTGAAATAGTTGTGATTTAGGCTTCAACTATAAAAAGACAGCCAGGTAATATTAATGGAAGAGATTTATTTATTCCTACCTAGCGTTATCATTTCATACATGGAAACACATATGTGTCCCGGTGGTAAGTGTGTCCAAAAGAAGATATTTTACCTCAGTGAATTATTTAGCTAGAGATCAGTCTGTGTATTTTCCAGTTCTGATTTATGGTAGACAACATTGACAGGGGCAAGCTTTAGTTAAATTAACAAGGATTTGTTTTTTTTTTTTTTAAATGAATTCATTTCATTACATGGAAATCAGAGTTTGGAGATTGTATTTCACTTCCCCTATAAACGTGCAGTATGTATATAAAAGAGTAAATTGAAGAAAACAAAAGTCTTATTCTTACAAAAAACTTTTCAGACAAGAGGAATCTTCTAAATCATGCCTGTGTCATAAAGAGATTGGAACACAATATTGTTCAGAAAATGGAGGGTGTAAGCAAGCTCTCAGTGACTGGAAGGCACCAGAACTCTTAGATTGTAGGGTGGATTTGTTTTGGCTATTAGAGATTGTACTGACCCTTAGAGTTTTTGTCTCTTTCAAATCAGAAACATCATAGAAAATAGTAATTCAAAATCTTGCTGTTTCATGGTACCCGTTTATTTCATACTCAGGTATAAAAACATGAGTTTTCTGTTTTTAGGAGTATGGGGGGAAAATGCTTTCTTTTGTAGCAATTGGGTTCTGTTTTTGTTCTTGAGCTATATAAATGGAGAGGCCTTTGTATCATGCATCATACCATGCCCAGCGATTTTCATTTTTTTCATTTGAGTATAATTGTTCCTTAGCAAATAATTGCAGTCCAGAATGACTTTTATTGAGCTTGATTGAATTAAGGTTATGTTTGAGAATGAGTCGGTTTGCTTAATCTATTAGCCAGAGAATTGATGAAAACATCAGAAAAGCAGTCATTCATGGGAAATAAATATGCTCTGTGTAAGTGAGCACATAGTTACTTTGGGGTCTCTCTGCACTGAGTTGTAGTGACATTGGGGTACATACACAACTTTGGCGTAGAAGTGGATTTTTTTGATAATGTGCCTTTGAATGCTATACCTGACATTAACACTAGTCGGAGGTCTTGGTAAGAAGTGGCATCTCACCTCTTCTAGTATAACAAGATTTTCAAAACACACTTCCCTTAGTTCCCAGGAGTTGAGCTGTGCCAGAAAGCCATTTAGTCCAGTATAGTTCATCAGTTCCTTAGGCTATCCTTAGGATAGGTTGTTTTAAAATGCTAAGTCATTTGCTCTATTTGTGGTAAGAGGTGAATAATATCTATTTAATAGATGGTTTTTTACACTTGTCATGATGAAGTTTCTCAGAGTGTATCTATGTTAAGGTGTGTTAGCTCAAGGTTGGCCAGTGCCCTGGTAGCAGGATCCTGGGTGGAGATCAGAGACCATGAAAATAGAAGGGAGGCCTATTAAGTCAGTGAGACCTGACTGTGAGGAGTTAGAATTGTGAGGTTCCTTGGGGTGAGTAGGAGTGAGAGGAAACCTGAGTACGACCCAGAAAACACAGATAGACACTTGGTTGCTTAGACAATCTACGTAGGCTTTGAACTAAGAATGCATTCAATTAACCATTGTGTTTGCTTATATGAGTGCTGTTTCCAGTGTGTGTGTGTGTGTGTGTGTGTGTGTGTCTGTCTGTCTGTCTGTCTGTGTATGTGTCTCTGTGTGTCTGTGTGTCAGTGTGTATGTCTGTGGACAGTTCATGTGTGTCTGTTTTCCCTTCCAACTTGTGGGTCCTAGGGATGGAACTGTGGTCCTCTGGCTTGGTACTTTTGTGTGCTGAGCTGATTTTGCTGGCGATAGATTTTTTTAAAAAATATTTTAAAATAATTCAAATATTTAGAGATTTCTATACCACTGATTTTGTCAGTTTTGGGTACTGTATGTTTCCATACATACAGGCATTTATTTATATATATATATATATATATATATATATATATATGTTGTAGTTAGCATAAACATAACTAGCTTTCCCATTCACAGCACTCACCAGTTGCTTGTAATCCTTTATCTAGAGTTGGGACCCTGTGAGCTTTTCCTTATTTACATTAGGGTGTGTATCAGTGTTGTTCAGGTCTCATTTAGGCAGCCATGTTGGTGAGACTTGCAGGTGTAGCCTCTCTGACATACTCTGGGAAACACACTCACACAACCAACTTCTGTTCCTCTGTCTCTCACAGGCTTTCCACTCTCTCTTCCACAATGAGCCTTGAGCCTTAGGTGTGGGAATTGCATTGCAGATGTAGTAGTTGAGACTGAGTATCACAAAGTCAGTTGTTTTCTGCCTTTTGATCAGTTGTGGTTTTCTGTAATGGTCTCTTTCACAAAGAGAAGTGTCTTTGATGCAGGTTAGAATTGCACTTATTTGTGGGTATGAGGAAAAAAATATTTAGAATGTAGTTAGGAATTATGGCCACAATATCAATGAGACCATCATATATGTACTGGCTACATTATATAGACTCAGCAGGTGATAGTTTTGTATTTAGGAGTCTCCCCCCCCCGTGTGTGTGTGTGTGTGTATGTGTGTGTGTGTGTATGTGTGTGTGTGTGTGAGAAACAATAATTAAAGGAAAAGAAGCCATGAATTTGAGAATAGAGCAAGGGGTAATGAATGGGATGGGGATAATAATATACCAAAAATATTATTAAAAATAACTGATTTTTAAAATTTTAGCCACATACTTATTTTTAAATATCTGAAGATGACTCAGTAGTATCTGGTGTGAAATAACATGAGATCATTTAATTAACATTTATTATTTTCTTTGCTATTACTTTGGAAAGACCTGTGTGACAACTGAATCATCTATTCCTGACAGAAGGACTTCATTGAATTATAACACAGTTTTTATATTTAACTGAAGAGCCATAGTTTCCATATCGATGTTAACTTACTAGGAAAAAATAAAAAAAAAGTACTTAGTCAAACCATAAAATAACAATTATTGATGGAGCTATAAGTCAGTAAGGAATAGTCAATAACTACAGTGCTTAATTTTTAGTGTCTCAAAAGGAAACTCAAATGATTCTGATTTTTAAAAACAATGTATTTCAGAATATGCCTGTACTTTTGTCTCATTTGATGTCGTGTACATTTCATTGTTGACTTTGATCAACTTCCATTTTCTTAGTTTTTTATGCTTAGCAAAAAGTGAGTGGGTTTGTTTGTTTTCGTTCCAAGTTGTATGTGTCCCCTCATCCCTAGTTGTTTTCTTGTTTGTTCATTTATACTGCCTTATTTCACTCACTACTTTTAAATCAGTGAAAAGAAATTAGAGACAGTAACACAAAATGCTAGTTTATCTAGCAGAGTTGGGCCATTTAAAGTAACTTAAATTTAGTATAGAGGTCAGATTCACCATTTCCCATTCCGGCAGGCTGTTTGTCTATAAATCTCTCTCATTTTATTCAAATGTGAGGAATTGACTGCCTGTAATTCTGAGTTTAGATAACTTTACTCTGCATTGAGTAATTGCAGGGACTGTCTTTTTAATATTAAAATCAATGCAAAACAGTTTGGGCCAGTTTCTCTAAAAAGCATCAGTTAGCAAGGGGATATTTTCCCTTTTATCTGGGATTATTTGGCCAAAGCGATATGTGGGCTTTGTTTGAAAGGCTTCTGTGGCTCTCATTTTAACCACTTCGCCATGTGTCTTTCACAGAATCCTGCTGCATCACAGAAGCTGGAGGTTCTGATGTTCCATTGAAATCACAATGGAAAGTCTTGACCTGACTGGTAAGAGCTACTCTGGACATGCATCTTACTTTCTTACCTGGAAGCAGTGAGGCAGTCAAGAACCATGTGCTGTCAGAGCTGGTCCCAGCCTTCTCTCATCCGATGGATTCACCTTTCATGTTGATGGGGGAAGTGTGACCCTTGTACAGTTTTTCATGTCAGTGTTTTTGTGTGTAACATTTTAATCTTCATCAAGTAAGTTAAACCTTCTTACAGAATAATGAATTTAAACTGCTCAAAATCTCTTATTTCAGCATGTGATATTAGTTCAAGACAATCTGTCGAAGTCCTACATATTTAGAAATTACACACTTAAGATATCTAAATGGTGAATCTCCCTTGAAGCAGCTTTCCATTCAGGGTCAACCTTAGGTAAAAGATGAATCAGCAGCCATTATTACCTAATAAAAATAATGTACAACTGTGTGGCTGCATCATGAAATCATTTAAAACATGAAGACCATATAATGAAGGAAAGGTTGGGATGATAAAATATGTACTCATAAATTGTATCATTCTTTGAAACATAATATATCCTTGTTCAAGTTATTTTTTTAAACTGTCCATTTAGGGAAAAAAAATCCTTATCAGATGGCAACAATATTTTAAAGTTAGTAACAGAGTTACCTGGAGTTTCCCCATCTGGATATGCAAGGTTTGATTAGTGATACATGGATACTGTGTGCTCTGTGGATGTTTTAAGATTGTAGAAATTACTGTGAATTAACATGAGAAAATATATTAAATAGTCTGATTACAGTTTTTAAGAAAGAAACTTTTTTAGCATTAAATTAATATGGCTAGAATAACTGCATCTCTTCTTTTCTGTTTGAAGAAATATATTATTGGATGTTGCTCTTATCACTTCTAACCTCCTTTTGAATGTCATTGTCTAGCATTGAATTGCTAGTAAAACATATAATTTTGTTTAATATATATTTACTATAAGCTCATTTAAGCACTAACAAAGTTTCATTGTGAATAACAACAGGCTTTTGTTACTATTTTTATACCACACTGTATCATATTTTAAGGCCACATTTATTAGTGGTACAAATTCTGGCTTTAAGAAGGCCAATCTGAATATAATTATATTTTTTACTGAGTCAGCAGACTAGAGTATGAGATATTCAAGAATTCACTGGAAAATATCCTGTATGCCTAATTACTAAACCAAAGAAGGGAGGTCTAAAGAAAATTGAATTTGTGGCAGTATTCTGAGTCAATTACATATGTGTATGTCTATAGAAAATAAGGCAGGCTACTTCATTTTATCTGTTCAGAATACAGTCATAAACAGGCCATTTCAAAACAGCTTTGACTAGATAGCCATGTGACCTTTGATTTCTGAGTGAACTAATTATTGCAATGAAAATATGTTGCATTGACTCCAAAGAGAAACAGTAGACAGAAATTCAAGTTGTTGATAAAGTTTAAGATGAAATTTTAATTGAAGATGTTCTTCTTATTTATATTTATGCAGTCATCTTAAATACAATAATAAGAACAGAAAACATACCATGAAAATCAAAAGTGATCTAGGAATTGACAAGTGGATACCAGGGCCTATTGAATTTGAGAAACAGTGCAGGCAAAGTTACATTTCATTATCAAGTGTTTTAGTGTTCTGTTGCTGTGAAGAGAAGCCATGATCACAGCAACTCTTATAAAAGAAAACATTTAATTGGGGCTTGCTTACAATTTCAGCGGTTTAGTCTTTTCTCATGACAGAGATCAGGGTTGGAACACAGGTAGACATGGTACTGGAGAAGTAATTGAGAGTTCCATATCTGGATCCCCGGGCAGCAGGGAGAGAGTGACTATGGACTTGGGGTGGGCTTCTGAAGCATCAAAGCCCATCTCTAGTAACACATCTCAAGAAAGCCACACCTCCTAATCCCTCCTAATCCCTTTCATTTGGATTGTAGCCAAATGCCTTTGCTCCCTAAGCAAGCAAATACATGTACCTATGAGGGCCATTCTTTTTCCCCACATTCTCATGGCATGTTACAGTAAAAATTGTTTTCCTTTTTTATTTATGCGTCTGTATCTGCTCATGCTCTTCATTCAGGGAACAAAGCTGAAGGAGCATTACCTCGTGAGACAAAAGAACAGTAATTGTAGACCCATAGCTTAAAATGACTGTGTGGAGGAATAGATACCACTGTCTGTCATATTTTATTGCCCCAAACAGGTGACTTGATCAAACATGCTCAGTCTGGAAGGGGCCTTGGGAGGGATATAAGTGGAGAAAGTCAAATCAGGAGGGGCAGTATAAGTTTTGACTGTATGTCCAAAATACTATCTAGGCTCTTTAGTGAGACAGAGTCCACATTGCTTTATAATTCCAAGAAGTCCTCCAGCAGGTGCACATGTTTAAAATAAAGTTGTTAGAGCACAAATCCATTTGTTATGTGAAATACTGTCTCTGCAAAACTTTAATGGGAAACTGCCATGATTCCTAACTAGTTCTTTTATATTTGAACTTCAAAACTTTCCTCGTCACTTTCTTACATTCACAGACAGCTTAGATTATTGTTTAATAATCAGTTTGCAAATGAACAGGTACTGCTGCAGACTGGAATGTCTGTGGTTTGCATAGAGAATTAGGAAAGGGAAATAGGCTTGAAAGCTTTTCACCATAGTTTGATAAGTTAATACACTTTTTTGAGTAAAGGATTAAAATATATAGCCTTGAGTGATCTTGAATTCATCCTCCTCCTGCCTCAACCTCCCAAATACTGAGATTAAAGGTGTGTACGATCTCTTCATTCCCAACAGAACTTTATTCATCATGTTGATATACAAGGAGAAAAAGGAAATGAATACTTTTTCTAGTGTAATAATTTTACCAGATATGATTGTAGCCAAATGCCTTTCGATTCATAAAGTCAGTTTCAAGAATAAATTAGAGGTGAAGGATACAAACTGGAGGAAACTGTTTTCTGTACCAAAGAATGGGATGGAAATAAAAAGATTCTAAGTTATTTAATCCATAATAAGAAATATGGCTAATTATGGTCAAGATTGTATAAAAAGCTTTGGGACGTTTGAAATAGGAGACATTTGAAGTTACTGAATTTATTTTTTATACTGGGAATTGATTGAATATGAAAATGAGGCTTCTATAAGTAAAGATATCAAATCTAAGAACTTGAAAAACAAAGAACCAGAATAAATTTAATAGAGGAGTCATATCATTATAAAAATGAATTCCTTGTATATTCTATGCTATCAAGGAATAGCAGTGGATATTTGAAAATTAGGTTGAAGAACAAGAGAATTATGGTTCTTAGATTATATATTTCTATTTACTGTCTTGTCAAGCTAATTCACATTTCTTTTCAAGGTAGCATTCTTTTACTTTGTAAAACAGTTGAGAATCCAAACAGCAAATTGGCATATATTCAAGGTTGAGAGAAGCAGAAAAGAAATTAAATTGTATATGTGAAGTAATGCAGTAGAAGTCAAAGAATCTTAATTCACATGACTCTACCTGCTTTTTCTCCCTGTTATCCTCCTTTCCCCTCTTTCCTGAAGACAGCTGTATTACTTGTTTTTCTCATCGCTGTGACAAAGTATTGTCTATAAGCTGCTTAAGGGTAAGAGATTTGTTGTGGCTCATGTTAAAGGCTTCAGTCCATCAGGATAGGGAAGGCATGGCATCTGGGCTCCACTGGACACATCGTCTCACAGGACCAGCTTACAGAGGGGCTAGGGGAGAGTGAGCCACAGCTAGGTCATGTCCTATAAAGACTCCCCAGCCTCTGGAAACAGCACTATAGCTGGGGAGCACATATTCAGTGCATGGACCTTGAGAAATTTAGCATCCAAACTAAAGCAATAGTTAAATAACAGTTGTTTGGAGTCTTCAAGTACCAGCCCAGATGCCATTCACTCAGTGTGTAGTGTTGCTGTTTACTGTATGATAGTGCACTTTTCTGTTCTCACTCTCCCCTACCCCCTCTGTAAGCTGGTCCATATGCCTTCCCTATCCTGATGGACTGAAGTACATCAAGTGGATTGGCACTTGGGCTTAGTAGTAAGTAGTACAATTGCTTGTTGGATATTGATATAACATCATTTTGTTGTTGTTGTTGGTTGGTTTTCCTTATATGCTTGTGTATGTATTCTGTGTCCTTAGAATAATTTCAGTCTCTGTTGATTTGACATCTGTCTGAAACGAAATATAATCAGAAAGCAAGAAACAGTTGAATTAAATGCTTTCCATTAAAAATAACTTTAATGTAAAAATTTATCAATTCAGTTCTATATTTATAAACTACAGGATAAACTGAGTCATGATCTTTTTCTGTAGATGTTAGTTTAATTGGTTGAGAAGCATTTTGAATTTTTTTGTCTAATTTTGATTTCAGTTTCCCCTAAAAGCTATTTATTTCTGAAATGATTCAAACTTGAGAAGAGAGAGAACAAGAAAGGGGATAGGCAATGGGGTCGGGGTAGGCTTTCTTTAGCCAGTCTTTTGGAGACTTGACTTCTCTCCTGGCCCCCACAGGTTCTACAGCCTTTCAGTAATGCCAAACCGGGGATGGGAAACCTTTATCTGGTGGGTCCTAACTATAGAAATTGAAAAGTGTAATATTTCTATCTCAGAATTTATGTGCATTTCAATATAAAAAGTGTTCTACTACATTAACTGGACACTCTATATTCTCATCTCAATTTTGTATATGTGACTGTACACATGCAGTTCTTACGCTTCAAGTGGTTGTGAGGTTTAAACGAAGGAAGTCTGTGCATGGCTTTGCTGCTATAACCTGACAGTGCCCTCAGTCCAGAAGTTGCTCTAGAAACATTTTGCAAATTAGTGTCATCCAAATTCACATTCTGCTTAATACTGCATTCCATTAAATTTGGTGTTAGTAAGCACCCCAGGTTAGTTATTTTATACTTATATATTTATTTTCTTCCTGACTGAATTCAGGAAGGAGGAGTATTCTTTAATGTTTTTTTTTGTATTCCTTTAAGGTTGCAGTTAGCTCTATAATCATTAAATGTTAGTGGATCTGAAAACTTACAATGACGAGCAAACCTTAACTGTAGATACCTTGGCTCATTTTTCATGAACAAGTGTTTGTTAAGACATGTCAGCCTTCTAAAAGATTATTCTCTGACTTCACTATGGCCTGGCAAGTGGAACATGTGATAGTTGCAATATTAATATATGTAAGTTAGTTTACTTTGGGTCATATGTCAGAAAGGTTGACCAGAACTGGCATTTTATTTTTAGGCTGCTTTCAATATGATCTCTAAAGATGAGAGTTAAAAGTATCATGTATTGACTTTATATTGACTTCTGTAACTCATTGAGTTTAACTTGCAGTTGTGCCTCTCCACCTGTGTTACTATGATAAAGACAAGTGAATTATGCAGCTACCTAATTGTTCTTTAACACTGAGGTCACGCCCCTTGTTAACAAGTGCCTCCTCATGATGAGAGTGTTTTTACTTCAAGTCATGTTTTACAGTCCTAGACATTGTTACAGACACTTGGAAGCAGACAAGATTTCTTGAGAGCGAGCTGTATGTAGAGGAGTTGGCCTCTGTTTAGAGATTAACTACTATTATGTGGTGAGCAGTGTCCTTATAAATCTGCTACCCTAATTACAATGAAGAATTATCTAATAAAAGAGACAGTAAAACCTGTATTATGTAAGAAATCTGTGCTGAATTATATATGCTCCTCTGCTTAGATAGGTGTCACTCTTATGGACCACTCATATGGACATGTATGTGATATTCTGACAACGCTTTCCGTACAGTTTTTGAATACCAACTCTGCTTCCAGCATCATGTGTTACAGATCATCAAGTAGGTACACTATGGAGGAATCAATAGAGAAGGGTTTAGCATCAGCCATCACTGTCAACCCCAGTAATGCCAGAGCTCTTTCTATAGCAGTTACTTTATTGAAAAGTTGAAGAAAAGAAGCACACAAGGAAGATATCTTTCAGTTTATTTGGTAAAGTGAACATTTAAATGGACGATAAAGTTTACAGGTCTGATAGTTTAGTTTTTGTGGTTAAGGTGATGTATTTTTCATCTAGCTTTAAAAAGTAATAGGTATCTAAATGGCGTTTTATACATGCTTCCTTGGTTGCTTTCTACCCCTTCCTTTCCTGCTATACTCTCTCACCCAGTATCCACCTACCTACTTAGCTCTTCAGTCTTCCTTCCGTATGCTTCCTTTCTGTTTGTCACTTGGGCCCGTTTCTAGTTTCCTGGCTTTTATACAGTATGTTTACTACCACCTGGATACCTGTGTTAGCAGACACTGTGTTTTTTTATTCGCTTTGAGACAGATCACTATTTAATGAAATAATTTTTTTCTAATAAGGCTGTTATACTAGATTCTGTTGCTAAAAAGATGATCAATTAAATATCAAAATCACATTTTTCACTGATTTTTTTTGTGATAGAATATTTTCTACCTTTGAGTTCTTAAGTGCCTCTAAAATACGCTTTAGATTATTTCCTTTTTTAATGCTTATAAATAAATATCCTTGCTTGGTCCTGTATAGATAGCCTAGTAAAGTGCTTATTGGGCAAGTGTAAGGCAAGTGTAAGTGTAAGTGTCAAACTGAGTTTGTTTGACGTACACTGGTGATTCCAGCACTGAGGAGGCAGAGACGGTCATTCCTGATGTTCACTAGCCCAGTAACCTGGCCTAATCAGTGAAGCTTCAGGATGATGAGTGGCCCTATGGCTACTGAGGAACAACACTGGAGATTGGCCTCTGTACTCAATGTGAGCAATACATGTGCCCACAGGAATGGGAGTACACATGCACACAGTCTTATCGAGTGCCAGCTGAATAATGATCACGGCTGCTTCTTGAAATTATTAAGCTTAGGCAGAACAGTGATTTCTTAACATTATATGGATCAGATTTTTGTGTTTTGTTTCTGAGTTTTAGGGTAGTTGTCAGAAGAACCCCAAGTTAAAGGAGTTCAACTCAGCCAGAGAGTATTGAGACCTGACGTGAATACCACTTAGAGATGTCAGAGAAGTCTTTAGAGATGAATTTTATCATTTCAATTTATAATGGGTAATGTAGGCTCATGTGTTGAAGGTGTGGTCCCTGGAAGGTTCTGGAAACCTAGGTGAAGGAAGTAGGTCACTGAGGGCCTCTCCTTGGGAACTGTATCCTAACCCTAGCTTATTTTCCTCTGTCCTTCCTGTCTACCCTGAGGTAAGCAGACACTTTGCCACTGCTTTAGGCCTGAAGCCCTGGAGAGAGGTGACCTCAGAAACCCTAGGCCTAGAGTCACTGCTTCCTGTTGAACTGTTTTTCTTAGGTTCTTGTCATGATAAAAGGTCTGACTAACACAAGGAAATAAAGAGAAGCTTAAAAGTTAAAATAGATGCCTTGTGTCAGTTGGATAGGATATTGAGTGAAGCTAAAACGGGAAACGTCAGTGAAATACCAGAAGCAAGAGGTCTTAAGAATATCAGGGTAAGTTTATGCTTTTTCTCCTCTAAAGCTTGATAAACCACTGAACAGTTTTGAGCCAATGGAATTGATGGGATTAGCTAGAAAGGACAAGAAATTAAGGACTGGAAAAATCAGTTTTAGGCGATGTCAGTGTTGTCTTTGTTAAGAAATTTGTTCTAACAGTTGTAAATTACACTGTCAGGTTATGACGATTATATTGTCTGGATATAAGTTGAAATATTCAAATTAAGTAAACCTTTTTCCAATCCATGGGTTAGATGTTAATGAGTACTCGGTGGTGGAGAGGGTGTTTTATAATGCTCGGGATCAAGCCTAGGGCTTTGTATATTGTTTTTCGAACACTTTCACAGAGCTACATCCAGCTAGGTCTTTAGCTTTAAGGATTTCATCAATGAAGGTGTTCTGAAACATTTAATAGTTGCTACTATTTAGTTTTGCCTCTCACCCTCCTTCTCACCCATCTCTCATCATGAGTGCCCCCCCACCCCCACTCCCAACGTGTTTGTGTGAATGTATTTAGTTACTGAAAAGTTAACCTTCATTTCTCAACTTGGAATTCCAAGTCTCTAGCTCCTGAATGAAAGTAAAATTAGTAACCTATAGAGCTTGGCTATAGACAGAAATTTTTTTGAGGATGTAGAGGGATGACAAAGAAAAAGGAAATAATGAAAGGCAAAAAAAATGAACCAGATACATTTTTTTAAAAATGTATGTTATTGTTCAGATAGCTATTAATTGAACCACAGAGATCAGCAGTTTCTGTCCATTGGTTGGGTGCAAATATCTGCATCTGACTCTTTCAGCTGCTTGGTGGCTGGAAGAAGCTGAGGAGGAGGGCGACTCTGTAGGAGGACCAGCAATCTCAATTAACCTGGACCCCCGAGATCTGTCAAACACTGGACCACCAACCAGGCAGCATACACCAGCTGATATGAGGCCCCCAACACATATACAGCAGAGAACTGCTGGGTCTGGGTTCAATCAGAGAAGATGTACCTAACCCTCAAGAGACTGGCGGCCTCAGGGAGTTTAGAAGTCTGGGTGGGTGGGTGGTGGGTGGTGGGGACATCCTTATGGAGATAGGGAGGTGGGGAGGAGGTGTTGGAGGGTGGACAGGGGTGGGGATAAAATCTGGAGTGTAAAAAAATAATATTAAAGAAAAAAGGAAACAGAAGATAGGTACTTACTGCTAATGTTCTGAGAAACTGATAGCAGCAGAAGCTAGTGTGGAAGGAAGAGAGATGGTGTTTTGCACAGATTGCATTGGAAGTGAGAGAGGATAGCCATGAGCCTATGTATAGGATAGAAGTTTCAATTTTTTTGTTGTTTGTTTGTCGTTGTTTTTGTTGTTGTTTTGAGACAAAGCCTGTCTGTGTAACCCAGTCTGACTTGAACTCGTGATTCACCTGCATGAGCCTCCTGAGTGCCGGAACTGTAGATATGTGCGTGGTAGGTGTAATTGTAAGTTTGAGATGAGCTTGGAAGAGATTCCATAGGAACCTAAGTCATAAGGGAAAGTTAAGGATGAAGCTTTGAAAACTGGTAAAAGCAGATACTATATCTATAAACAGAGCAAGATCTATTTGTTTATAAAGGAAAGCAAAACAAAGTTATCTACTCCAGGAAACGGTTTGGCTAGGAAAGACAGTTTAACTGAGTAGTGATGATTACTGAGAGAAGTAGAAACTAAAGTGTTTACGTTAGCAATCTTTGGATAAATAAGTTTGGAGAAAAGCTTTTCATCAGCTCGAGAAGGTAGGGTTGTTGAGTGACAGTCTTCATAAAGTAATCTATAAGTACTTAGACATTCACTGTCGGGAAAACCAGAACACATCTATAAAGATAATTTCAATATCTTTTTCTTGGAAGCTGCCTTTGACTGTTTCAAACCAAAGCTTATCCAGGTGCTAATATCATTTGCTCACATGCACTGAAGTGACTTTGTTTAGCATGTCATCAGTAAGCGTACTTCCTGAATACTTCACCCACAGGACTTACATTGTTATAATTGGCATCTCAAGGAGGTGAGTAATGAGCTCCTTGTTGTTGCCAGCCTTTCTTTTACATCGAGTACACTTTATGTAAAGTCTACTCTTAATAAAAATCCTTTTGAAAATTCTTCACCTGTATATGCAATTTCTGGGCTATGAGACAAATGATCTGCAGACGGTGTGGTGAGAACACAGTAGATGCATTCCAGTTAGTAACAGTAAGGATGAAAATTGCAACTTTTCTTTGCACTTTACATGCAACGTTCTCTGTGTACATATAGGTGTGTGTATATGTATATTATTGTTATGTTTTTATATATATGTAATTGTTGCTATTACTTGAGCCAAGGTCTCCCTGTGTAGTCCTGGATGACCTGAAATGCCCTATGTAGACCAGGCTGTCCTTGAACTAAGGAAGATCTGCCTGGCTATGCCTCCAGAGTACTAGAATTAAAGTCATCTGTTACCATACCTGTTTGTATGTATTTTTATGCTTATGATTTTTCATTGTTGTTTCTACAGTGACCTTTGTAGATGTAGATATTCATTTTACCTATTTAATATATTAAAGAACTGAAAAGCTCAGGAAACTTAGGATTATTGTTTGAGCTATCTTACACTACTTAAGATACAAAGCTGAGATTTAAGTCTAGTCTCTCTGACTTTTAAAGCCTATGTTCTCTATATGCCTGTGCAGTTTTATGATGTGTTTTGCATCATAAAACTGGCAGTTTTACTGTCTTTGATGGCAGCATTTGTCCCAGAATGGAAGCATATTGCCTCAGTGTTACCTTCTGTTACCTCTGTCAGCTTGGAGGAGTGTACTGACACGTCTATCTACTCCAGTGATCATGCTGGCATTTGCTATTGCAGACTAGCTCAGTAAGTTGCTTTATGCTGTTACCTATATTATTATTATTGTTGATGCTCTTGTTTCCACGGTGTTTTATGAGAAGGACTTGCTATGTAACCTAGCAAAGGCTTAAATTTGAAATCTTCCTGACTCTGCTTCCTAAATACTGGAAGAGCATGTGTGATCACTGTGACAAGCTAAGAGATGAACAAATATCTGCAAACCATTTAAGTCATGACCACTACAACAGTGGAACTGAATCCCAGTCATCCTATAGACTCTTCAGTGCCTCCTCCTCCTCCTCCTCCTCCTCCTCCTCCTCCTCCTCCTCTTCCTCCTCCTCCTCTTCTTCCTCCTCCTCTTTTTCTTCTTGTCTGTTTTTTTAGAGTAAAATCAGACAAAAGTATTAAGATAATTTATTTAAAATAGCACAATTTTCAACTCTAATTGTACATTGTTTTGTTAAAGCAATGAAATATTCATACTGAAGCAAAGACAGTTCTTGTCTATACATCTAATATATCTACATTCTCCTTTGTGTAACTAAAGAGCACATTTCCAAGGCCCTCACTGACACTGCCCATCATCCAGGTATGTTTTTGAATTTTCCCTCATTATTTGTACCTGTAAGACCATGAACAATCTAAGTCTAGGGCCGGAAAACCCTGGAAGCTGCAGAGAAGAAAGTCAGGGGATACCATGCTGAGTAAACAGACCAGAGGACCTTTGACTCAGATTTTTATGTTGTGAACAGTTTTAAGAAATCTTTTTTTTTTTAGACAGTCTCTATGGAATCTTGGACCTGGAATTTACCATAACCTTCCTGCCTCTGTCATCAAAGGGGTTACAGGCGTACACCACTATGGTGGTGACAAATAATAACTATATGTACGCTATTTTCAAATATTGCCCAGATATTAGAGTTACTTGGGGCTTGTAAAAATATAAATCCCTCACCATTTGAGATATTATTTCTTTAGGCTGGAGAAGTCCTCAAATGAATTCTGATAATTTATCTAGATGTACATTAAATGCTCAAGAAACACACACACACACACACACACACACACACACACACACGTACATGTACATGCACACATACAGGCACACACATATAAAGGGGCCTTTTAAATGTCTATGTTCTCCATATTGCTACTCACCATAGATGCCCATTTAGCTACTGCAATTTATATACGTAGGCCAACAATTTTCTAGCCAACTCATATTCCAATTGTTTTAGATGCAAGAAGTGAGGCATAGAAAGTTTATCTGCCCCAGTTTTCACTGACGATTGGAAACAGAGCAGGGATTCAGGTTCTACCAATTTGGCTATTGGGCTCCTAATCAATCACACTGTCTGTAGAGCATCCTTACATGTTAATATATCTGTTTACATTTGATGAACAGGTAATGTGTATTTTTAACATACATGTGTAGACACAGAATTGGTACACTGGTTTTAGAGAGAACAGAAATGATATTCTAGAAATTCATTCGTTCCTCATGACATAGTAATAGAACTTAGAGGATCATTTTACTGTAACAAAGAAGTTCCATTATCAGAGTTCAAGAGTGAATCACTGTCTAGTAACCTTCTTATTACAATTAATAGAAATATGTTCACCTATGTGACATATATAGTACCACCCATCTTCATACTCTGGCTTGAAAAGAATAGGATTAACTAGTTTAGAATTCATAGTTATGAAATTCAAAAACATTTTAACATGGGGACTGACTAGAATTCTTTGCTCTTACCAAACAAAATGCATAAAACTACAAGGATCAGAAAACCTCCCTGTTCTTAAAACCAGGTAGGTTGTAGTACCAGGTAGGTTGTAGGCCATTTCAGTAAAGTTTTCTTCCTCTTCTCTTCTTTCTTGTATTATGTTTATTCCACAAACCATATATTAAAAGTTGATCTCTTAGGAGTCTTCCCTCAGTACTTAAAGGATGAAAAGCTGTTATCTGGTAGTTTGAAAAATATTCTCAAGTATTACCCAAAACTGAATTAGAAAAAGCAGCATGGACTTAGGAAAACCTAGCCAGTCACTAGAGGGCAGAGAAGTACTATACTTTTGCCCTGTTTGAAATTTTCTATTTTAAACATTGTTGAACAGGATAGAAAAATATGTTGGTACACTTCTGAATACAAGTTTTTGTTTTTTCATTCTTAAATTGTCTTGTAAAATCCAATAATGTGCTTCACACTTGTACTGAGAGAGCGTTTCTGGCAGTTGCAATGACTGCTTCTTAAAGGGTATGGTAATGTAAGAGATTGTAAATGTTGCTCAAGAGGAAATACTGATGGCTAAAAGTGATCGTTTGTACATGGCATAGCCTACATACATGCACATGGTACCTCAGTATAGATGTTTAGGTGCAACTTTGAGACATTTTAGCACTTTAGCACTGTTTGCCTCGCAGAGTCCACCAAAGTTTAGCGTGTTGTTTCATTTAGTCAGCTGAAATATGTTGGGTCATTAATTAAGACCTTGAAATTTCAAAACTGTAAAGGCAAATGAATGAATTCTAGCTTTTAAAAAATTTTATATTTGACCTGGTTACTTCACTCAATTTTGTTCCTATTCTAAATTTTCTATCATCCTGATGTATTTTTATTCTGGTTTGTGTTTTCTGATACATTTAAGTATATTCTTAGTAATATACTTTGTTCATTGTCCTGAAGGATAGAAAAATTACCTTAAGTTGGGTAGAATTGGAATTTTATTTAATAAAAAATTGTATTAATATAATATGCATTTTAAATAGGAACAACACAGGATATCAGGAAAATACTTGATTTTGGAATCGGATTTGGTGCTCTAGTTATTCATTTGTTTGTGACCTTGGGTAACTCAAATTCATTGCTGGCCTTCACATTCAAAACTGGGAAAACAGTATTTCCTAATTTGAGGCTAGATTGTTCTAAGGATTGTGTATGATACTGGTGAGGGTGAATGTTGGTGGGTGAAGGTAAATGTTCCTGTAAACCTCAAGTTACTTTTGAACAGTTGCATGCATTGCTAATTTAACATTACTAGGGCACTGTTTGCTTTGTATGAAGTACCACAAATGTGGACTCCAGACCAAAACCCAAGTTACAATTGCAGAGTTCTCTGTCTCTGACTTTCTTTGGCTGCTTATTCCCTACAACTATGACTAAATTTCAGCTCTGTTTCTATCCTCTGGTAATCTTCATGCTTCCTCTCTCTGTGTTTCTCCTGACTGTCTCTGGTCTTTCTCTGTTTTTCTTATCCCAGGCACCCTCAGGAAGACCCCAAGCCTCTAGCAGATGATATCATCTCCAGCATGTTATAGATGTGGAGGATTCCCTGGGATATTGAGAAATACCAGAGGCGAATTGTTCTGCTGTAGTAAGTCAATTAGCATTTGTATAGTGACTACTGTTTAGAGCACAGTTGGTGATACCTTGGGGGGTGGGTGGGGGGAAAATAGTACAGTGCAAAAGATACAGGCTTATCCATTCTTCTCGGGGATCTTGTAGTTTGCCCTCACATGCAATTGACATTTTTAAAGCTGACAAATAACTATATAAATGTTGTGTTGTTTGTATGTTAAAGAGATGTATTGTTAATGCTATGTAGAAGTCTAGGTGGTATTGGCCCGGTTTCCTATATGAGTTTAAAATGTGTGTTTGAAATTCAATTGGAAGGGCAACAAGGAGAGTATGGGATTAATTCCCGAGGGCTTTGATTACTGTGTGCTCACTTGCCTCAGGGACTCTCTATTGGGATGGTAGTCAAATGAGCTTGATAAATTTTGGCCAAGCAGAACTGAACTTTTTTTTTTCACTTAGAGAAAGAAGTTAGGGCAAGATGGTGTTTGTTGCCACTTTGGGGCTTAGAATTTAGGCTAAGCTGTGACAATGGTTAATAAAGTGTTTTGATGAAGTTAGCACAGACTCAGAATGTTCAGGATACAGAGGTGAAACAGTGAACTCTCATCTATCACATCTGTTTGATTTTCATTCTGGACATTGTGTTTGCTGTTGTATTTTAGCAGCGCTACCTAGTACACATGCCATGGTTTCCAGAGCTGGATACATATTAAATCCTCACATGTGATCGAGCTCACATGTGATGAATGAAAAGTGTTGGCTGTTGACCTCTGCAGAAAAATATATACTCCCCCAGTCTGAGTAGAGATGGAGAGTGACAACAGAGGCTCTTCTGCCAGCTGCAGGGATTTGATAAGCTTGTGTTCTTTTTGCTTCTAGGAAGTTCTAATCCCTCAAGTGTATGAGTCCAGGTGCACTGGCCAGTCTCTGTTTATGTCCTTCACCTACTTGCACTTTCTTAGTAATTCTTCTGTATCTAATTACATTTTTATAAAGTTTAATCTATCTGTGATATTCATAGGTCTTCTTAAACTTGTGATACGAGTAGTACTTAGTATCTATATCTTAGTATTTTATTTACATGACACTATCAGTGTTTTATGTCTTGTCAGAAACATCTTAACTGCATCTGCTTTCTGTGGTTCCTGGGGAAGGATACTACCAGGGTTTAGCTACTGGGGTTGTCTAGTTAGTAGTGGTTTATTGAATATAGAAAGGAAAGATGTAAATGCAGTGTGCACTCATTTTACTAAATTATTTTACTAAATGTGGCAGGGTGTGCGTCATGAGTATTGAGTATGAGTTCTGTTTCAGATAGTTATGCTAAAACACAAATAGTGTATCCTTGAACTTCACTCTAGAAAAGTATACATATTCTAATTAAAATTAGTAATAGTTGCCGTTTGGGCTTCATATCTGCAGTCTGAATCTGTGGTCCTAACTGAGTCCATATTTACATCACAGTAACCTCTGTGTCTCATACTTGTAACAAACAGGGTATATGTTGAACTCTCTGCTTAGGAATGGTTTGTTCTGGAGAAAGAATACATTTTCCCCCTTTTTACAGCAAGTACGATAAATGCCTTTGACTTTTCTCATTCTTCAGGGCTAACGCTTGAGTTCTGCCCTTTTGCCTCTACTTCTCACCTCCATTCCTGTGGCTATGACCAGTGACTCACCCTATCCGTTTTACTTGCTGGACCAGGTCTTTTCTCACCCCACTCATTTACCATTAGCCCTGGAGTCAATGGGTCTGTGTGTCTGTTGCTGGAAGCAAGATGTTCCTGGCTTTCTGCTCTGGTTCTTCCCTAGCGATTCCTGTTAAATAGTACAGACAAGCTGGTCCTTCCCTGGCTGCTCTTTCCCAGTCTTCCCATCTCTAGTGACACTGGTTCTTCCAGTTCTTATGTGACATAGTTTTCAAACAAGCTCTGATTGTAAACTTCCGTGAACTAAGCATCAAAAGCACATGATGCTGAGATCAGGCTGCAGAGGGTCTTTCATAAGCATCTCTCCAAGGGTCCCAATGGAGAGTTGAGTGTTTGACCTTTAGCCCGGATCAAATGGGTCCCTTTGACCTTCAGGGATAGAAAATAATCAGATGTCATTAATGTCATTCATCTGTTTTTTGAAATTCCCATGTGAGTTTAACAGTATCTACATTAAAGAATTAGTCAAGGGGAGAATTTTTAATGTAAAAAGATGAGAAAGGATGAAACATTTAATGAAGGATTTAATTTTAATAAAAAATGCATGCAGATCTAAATCAAGTTTGGAATTAAAAACTATCATCTTAGATTTTTTTTTAAAAAAAATACTAGATTACATATCATTAAAAGTATAGTTGCCTTCGTGCACTGAGAACCCTGAGCTCTTCTAGACTGGATAGCCCTGGTGATAAGAAACCAGATGGTGAGCATGCACCTTTACTAACTACTTCCTTGTCCAAACATATTTTTCCAAGTGTTCAGTTTTTCAAAAATGAAGTTAGCCATCATATCTGAAGAACAGAATGGTTTTTGTTGCTTAGGAATGTAAGGAGAAAAGCATGCTTTTGTGCTTGTAAAAGAAAAATGGGAGAAATTACATGAATTGAAAAACTTTACTGATAGGAGAAAGCTTTTCCTAACCATTCTTATGTTGTCTCTTTGGTTAATGTAAAATGCTTGACCTGTTAAGTATGCACATTAATATTTCAAATTATCAGTTTAAGCTTCTTTTATACCATTAATTCACTTAGCATTTTATTAATTTAGTTTGGCATGAGAGTGCTTTGCCAATCCTATAGATGTAGTATTCTTAATTTAATGTCCTCTAAAAGAGAGACATAGTTCCTTATTCCAACTGCAGTAAATATTAACAATAAGCTAGTATTACTGACAAGCAGCAAATATTAATAATAAGCTAGTATTACTAACAGATTGGAGCTTCCATAAATACGTAGAGAGATTGATAAATCTATAAACTTTTTGATAGAAAATTTTCTTTCTGAAGGAAGCTAGAAGTACATAATTAAGAATAAAATTAGTTATGTACTTAATTTTTACTCTTCTTTTATAGAAATACTCTTGTTTTATAGAAAACCTAGAAATGAATACAAAAGCTCAAATTTGATCTGTATGTAATTATTAAGTAATTATTCCAAAAGTAGATTTATTTGTATTATTAAAAAACATTTGGTAAAGTAGTTTCCAATAGTCTCATAAAATGTAGTTCTTGCTGGGACAATTTTCATTTTGTCCAAGAGTTCACATATGGGTAAAGAAGCAGTGAATATGTTACCACTCATTCTGGCACCTGTAAAATACACATTTCTAAAAAGCTACCTAGGTTTTATTGAAAAAAAAAAATCATGAAGAACAGAAAACAAAGATGGCACCTTAAGATTGATCATTGTTCTGGGTAATAGTATCCTCAAGGATGCTCGTCTGGACACCAGAGGCGTTTTAAAAGGGTTTTCTTCTGCATGTCTGCCAACCCACTTCCTCCTAACTCTCTGATTGTGTCTGTTTCTTTCATACTCAGCCAGCTGACACTTAACTTCCTTTCTCTGTGTCTGCCAAGCACTGTGTCTCCTTTGAATGGTGGCATCTTTGCCCTTAGGTTAAAGACTGTTTTGAGCTTAGAGAAAATTTGGCTGCTTTTGAAAAATCCATTTATGGTTCTATGCTGTTTTTTAACCCTTACAAAGTTCCTATAATTAGATAGGTGGTGGCGCTGCCTCTCAGTCATGTACTGCTCAGTAAACTAGGTATCCATTTATCACTTAGTAACCTACCAGCTGCTCCAAACCACGCTCGACCCAGGGAAGCCAGTGCCCTGGGAATCTGAGTCAGATAACCTTTAGACTTTGGGGTCCAGTTTGGAGTGACCAGCAAGCTCTGAGGATCTGCCTGACTCCACCACCACTACCACCACGTTGAGATTCTAGGCATGTGAAGCTATGTTTTTGTTGTTTCTGTTTTTGTTATTGTGGTGGCTGGGAATTGAAACTGAGGGTCTCAGCCGCTTGTGCCACCTCTCTCGCTCACCTGTATATTTTTGACTGAATTAGTAAGAATAAATTGAAACTTAATTTTTTGAGTGTGTTGATTATCTCGTTTTAACTAGTTTGCAATCTAAAACATATACTGTAGGGGGTACTGATACCCACTGTATTATATTCATTGCTGACACTGGCAGCATGCCCACCTTCTCTGAATAAGGTGTTCTGGTAGACTTCTGTTTGTTTTTGTTTTTAAATGGGGATGGAGAGTTTTGTTTTTAAATGGGGATAGAGATTTTCCTTTTCTAACTTTTAAAAAAAATTGTTGTTAGTTTTTTGATACTTCTTTCTCAATGCAATTTCCCTTAAAGCAAAGGTCGAGGAAAATCTTTAGGTTTCAGATTACTGTTCAATCCTTAGATATGTTAAATGGATGCCATTTTGTTGAACAGTTTTTCCTCCCTGCTTTCTTCCCTTTTATTTTTATTTCTCTTTGTACAACCTGCATTTCAACAAAAGTGTCTTTAGGTTCATAAACAAGATGCAGCTGTCTGAAATATGCTCATTGACTCAGCTGGGCATCCTGCAGTTATCCAACAAAAGTTATTTGATTTGGAGGTAGTGTCAAGAAATCAAAATAAGTATTCACATTCAGTTGTGGCAGCTCTAATAAGTGTTTGTGCCTATAACTGCAAGTCTTGATCACATGTAGTGCATTCTGATGTTGAGCTTTGCAGAGATTTGAGCTCACTGTTGAGACTGTTAATAAGGGAGCCAGGTAGACTAGCATTTATTCTGAATTTTGATCCCAAAAAGAAAAATCAAATCTTCATCTCAAGATTGACTTGTGAAAGCAAACATCAATACTATAACTAAGATGAGAAAAAGAACCTGTGTATGTTATTTAGTGAAAAGCTATGAGTACTTTTTTTAACCAAAGAAAATCAAAGAATGAAATGGACAAAGCCAGAAGCACACTGAGATTGATGTCCCAGAAGACTTGTAGGAACTGTAAAATTGAGTGCAGCAATATAAAACTATTCACACATTTTATTAGATTCATATAGAGCTGCAAAATGATGGTCTCTTTGAGAAACCAGTGTTGTAAATATTTAGGTAGGGAAAAATATTAAGTCCCCAGAGTAACTAAATATTCACAATGAAGTGGTGCACTGAAGTAATAAATAATATATTTAGAAATGTAAGTTAATTTTAAGATTCAATTTTTATCTCTCTCCCTCGGAAATGTTAAATTTTCAAAGCCTTTACTTGCAATTCTTTGTTTCTGATAACACAGAAAGATGAATGTGTTAGGGGAAGATATAAGCACTAGACCCTGACTAGTACTAGTACTAAGAGGCTTTATTAGCATATGGAGCAGTAGACACATTGGCAGAGAAGTGTTTTTCTGGCTACGCTGTGGAACTGACTGCTAGCACAGAGTCCTTGGGTTTATCTGAGTGAGACCTTAACGACCTCTCCACCTGAGCTTCCTGTGTATTAAATAAGATTAAATAAGAATCTTACACATTCACATATGATTCAGCACAGATTATCTGGGAAACAGTGTTCTTATGTTTAAATGACTGTCTACGTGCTGTGTGTTACAGTTCACCAAAGTACAGGGTACCAAGTTAATTTAATTTTTTAGAGTATGTTATGATATCATGATGAGTTTTATTCAAAAAAGTTCTCACATGGTATTTTTTTTTAATCAAATGTGTCTTACATAGCAATGGGTGCATATTACAAGTGACAGCTCATACATTGTGACAGATACCTGAGAAGAAAATACCTAAAAGGAAGGAAGATTTATTGTGTCCCATGGTTTCAGAGTTACAGTTCGATATGTGGTTGGTCTCAATGTTTTGGATCTGAGGCAAATCCAAGCATTCTGGTGGAGGAGAGAAGAGGCAGCCGATCTGCTTACCCCAAGTCGTCTGGGCAGTAAAGAGGCCAGAGAAGCAGGACAGGTATATCTCTTTAGAACATGCCCATTGACATACTTCCTTCAGCTAGAGCTGATCACCAGTCACAGCAGTTTTTGATTATTTTATTTATTTACATTTCAAGTGTTTTTCCCTTCCCAAACCTACCTTCCATTCCCCTTTGCCTTTAAGAGAGTGCTTCCGAATCCCCACCTACCCACCCACTCCTGCTTCACCCCTCTAGCATCCCCTTTCACTGGGGCCACAAGCCTCAGAAGGACCAAGCGCCTTCCCTACCATTCATACCAGATAAGGCAATCCTCTGCTACATATGTAGGGGAACCATGGAACCACCCATGTAAACTCTTTGGTTGGTGGTTTAGTCCCTAGGAGCTCTGAGGACCTGGTTAGTTGATATTCTTGTTCTTTCTATGGGGTTGCAATCCCCTTCAGCTACTTCAGTCCTTCTTTATCTCTTCCATTGTGGTCCCTGGGCTCGGTCCAATGGTTGGCTGTGAGTGTCTGCATCTCTATTGGTCACATGCTGGCAGAACCTCTCAAAGGACTGCCCTGTTGGGCTCCTTTCTTCGAGCAGTTCTTGGCATCAACAATAGTGTCTGGATTTGGTATCTGTGGATATGATGGCCTTTCCTTCAGTCTCTGCTCTGTTTTTCTCCCCCCTTGTTTCCATGTATGTCCTTTTGGGTTACAGGGCTAAACAGAGAATTCTCAACTGAAGAATCTTGAGTAGCTGAGAAGCACCTAAAGAAATGTTCAACATCCTTAGTCATCAGGGAAATGCAAATCAAAATGATCCTGAGATTCCACCTTATATCAATCAGAATGGTTAAGATCAAAAAACTCCATTGCTGGTAGGACTGCAAGCTAGTACAACCACTCTGGAAATCAATCTGTCAGTTCCTCAGAAAATAGGAAATAGTTCTACATGAAGACCCAGCTATACCACTTCTGGGCATATACCCAAAAGAAGTTCCAATGTATAACAAGGACATGTGCTCCACTGTGTTCATAATTTATAATAGCCAGAAACTGGAAACAACCTAGATGTCTCTCAACATTTTCTGGATACAGAAAATATGGTATTTATGCAATGGCATACTACTTAGCTATTAAAAACGACGACTTCACAAATTTTGCAGGCAAATGAATGAAACTAGAAAATATCATCCTAAGTGAGGAAACACAGCATTTTTTTTAATCCATCGTGAGTTTCATCTGTTGACTAAGTCAGAGCCCTCAGAATCCAGCCACGTTCCAAAGACTGTAACTACTAGCTGAGACCAAGCCTTTAACTCACCAGACTTTGGGGAAAGAACAAGTACCTTATGTACAAGCCCTAATACAGATTTACTTTAATGTTCAAACACTCTTTGTCATTTTAACACTGTCATTTTAACCAAGTAGGATTTTGTACTCCTTTCTGGAAATGTCAATGATTTACTTTTTAAACAATAGTAAACTTAAGTTGCCTTAAAATGTAACTTTATGGTTTTCTCAGTGATGAATGAAAAGGAATTCTCTGGATGACTTTGTACTCAGCCCAGCTCCCTTAGGCTTGAGCTTGTTCTGCAGCTTGAGCAGATTCCTTAATTTTGACCTGAATTTATTTCAGTGAGGAATATAAGTTAGGTATTCTGTACAGTTTATTCTGAGTGTATAATTTTGTGATCTTTTTGAGTGAAGAATTGGATATTTAGGGATTTTTGTGCCTTTGTTTTTTGTTTTGTTTTTGTTGTTGCTGTTGTTGGTTTTTTTTTCCCTAATAACAGAATGTCTCAGTCTGGGAAATATATAAAGATGAAGATTTTTTTTCTGTTGGTCCTAAAGCCAGGGAAATTCAGGTGAAGATGCTAGTGTACAAAAAGGCCCTTTGTTTCTCTTTTCTTTTTGGTGTGTGTGTGTGTGTGTGTGTGTGTGTGTGTGTGTGTGTACACATATACTGTTTTTTATTGATTATTTGGGAATTTCATGTCATGAACCCCAGTCACACTTCCCAGTCTTCTCTCAGGTCTGTTTCCAACCCTTGTGACTTCTTCCTCCTCCCCCAAGAAGGAAGAAGAATGAAGAAGGAGGAAGAAAGGAGGAGAAGATAAGGAGGAAGGGAGACAGAAGAGGAAGAGGAAGGGGAGGAGGAGGAAGGGGAGGAGGAAACAGCATTCTGTTTGTGTTGTCCATATACTCCCTGGAGCATGGTCAAACTCCCATTGACGAGCCCCTTAAGGAAAGCTGAGGCAGAAGAGTGAAAAGACCAGGTGCACTGGAGAGGAACAAAGACTGTCAAAATCAATTGCATAATCCTTTTTGAAGGTAACGAGTTCACTCCTACAGTAATGGCTTCAACCTAGTCAGTCAGAACATAGGTCCCCAGAAAACTTTATTTTAAAAGTTCTGAACCTTGAACTAGGAATAAGTTCCTAATATACGGAGTTTTGGGTCAGATTCAAGCCACAGTATAGTTAAAATTAAATAGTAACAGTCCTGTGTGTCTATTAGATGATATTAATAGAGAAAGGAAGTCTCACAGTTTTTAAATTAAATGTACATTTCTTTATATTTTAAAATTAAAATATGATTGAATCATCTTCTCTTTTTCCTTTTAACCTCCCCTTCCATGTAACTCCTGCCCCCAATACATGGCCTCATATATAGATAGAGATAGAGATAGAGATAGAGATAGAGATAGAGATAGAGATAGAGATAGTATAGATATAGATATATAAATACAACCTACTGAGTTTGTTTAATGTTGTATATATATATATGATTTCAGGGATAACCTCAGTGGTACAATCACAAAATGTAAAGTTAATCCTTCTGTAGAGAAAAAAATAGTTATACTTATGGCTGATATAATTAGACTCAAATCATTAATGCTACATCTGTTTTCCACGTGTAAAATGGAGCTTACTTTGGTATCTTATCTTAATTCCCTTGAAATTAGAAGTATATGTCAGAAGCACCTGGAAAGAGTCATCACATGTGAATACATGACTGTTCTCTGGCTGCATAACTGGTGCTAGGAACTTCACGTGTTGCTGTGACTTTATTCTTTGAGTAAGTGCCACCTTTGACCTGGAAAGATGGATCTGGGTGTCCTGGTGTTAGTCCAGCAATATGGAACTCACTGTATCACTGGCCTTTTAATTTGTCGTAGATTCCAAATATATCATAATTAAATAAAAAGACCCTCTTTGCACTGAAATGTTAACTTTTATATCAAGTGAAAGTTCTTGGACAGGAAACCTTTGCTCTAGCAATGACTCTCTGGACTCTGGGTGATCAGCAGGATGACTGATCCCAGTGTGTTGCTGCCAAGTACAGGGAAGACATGGACAAGTGCGGTGTGTGGAGCTGCTTTGACTCACCCATTCCTTTGGCAGTGGCTGCAGGCCCGTGGCAGCAGTACAAAATCTGTGTACTAGCACATTTCAAAGCTGCTTTTCTTAGTCTACCAGAGCAGTGTGTATAGAGGTAGAGCCAAAGTAAGATGTCTACAGACTTCGTCTCAAAAGCAATTCGCATGTAACCTACAAAGGACCCCTTTGAGATCTGTCTTATCACTATGGTCCTCAGTCTTCTTTTAAAGCCATTGCAGGAGAATTGTGTTCAATCTGAGCTGAAATCTGGTGTAGAGAGTTTTTCCAAATTCCAGCCTTAGGATGACTTAGATTGGAGGGCTTCTGCCATCAGGACTGGATGAGGTGAACCTTGAGTTAGAGATAGTAAAATAGCCAAGGCATTCGTCTGCCTACAGTTAGTACTTGCATCCAAATTTACAGATTTTCACTTCATATTGTACATTTACTGTCCAATATTCTGATTTTGTTCTGTGAGTATCAAAACATAAACTGTAAAATTACAGCAATCAGAATTGTAACCAAAATGTGAAAGTGAGCTACACGTGTCAGCTGTCCCAGAGGCTGATAGGAAGGCACATGGTGACAGGAACCAGTCCAAGAAGAAAGAATGTGTGGTCTATCTCCACCTACTCTCTTTTTGGTGGAAGATAAAAGATGCCACTTTTGAGGAAAATTGGGATATTTTTTCTCAAATACTGAGTGTCAGGCCATGCATGCTCTGTGTGGCCTATGCTTCCTGAGCATCCACTGAGGTGGCTCTGCTCTCACAGATGCAACAAACATTGAGGACCATGTTGGTGGAAAACAAATGGCTCCTTCTACCCATTTAGTGAACAACACAGATTCCCAAACTGATGGGTTTGTTCTGGAAAGCTGCCTCATCCCATTCCCAATGATGTCATGGTGGAAGATGGACTCAGTTTAACTCCCTTATTTGCCTTTCAGACCATCCTAAGTAGCAGTTCCCATATGGATCTTGTAGAATCAAAATGTAGACTATTAAGATTTCTCTTCCTAAGTTCAATTACAATGTACTTGTAAGATTTAGAGGGCTGGCATCATGTACGTGGTTAAAAGAGAATGAACCCTAGTTTGAGGGTGGTAAGAGCCACATGATTGCAGTCACAGCTGGGCCAGACAGTTGGCAGTAAAGCATTTATACTTGGATTTCCTATATCAAATATATTTTTCTCATATACAAATATATGCATATCAAAAACTTGAAGAAGAAGAAGAAGAAGAAGAAGAAGAAGAAGAAGAAGAAGAAGAAGAAGAAGAAGAAGAAGAAGAAAAGGTTTCTCTTTCCCCAAGGAGATATTAATGAAAACATCTCATTTCTGTCTGAAAAAGAATAAAAGAGTCAGTGTGGTTTAGGGAAAGATCTAATCGAGTGATCAGGAGACCCTGACTCTGCCGATAATTAGCTCAGTGCAGTTGAGTTAACCTTTGATATCTGTGGATCTTGTTTTCTCCCTTTGTAAATTGGATGGTACCCAAGAATTGAATTTGCAGTGCCATCTCCTCTGAATGGTTCCACTTTTAAAAAAATAACTTCTTAAGCTGAAATTATTCTGCAAACTATCTGTAACACTAGGATCAGTAGTAACAAATGCAAAAGTCCTCACAGAAATGAGTGTGACAGGATGCATAAAACTTTTCAGAGTAGAGTGACTTTTAAGTAAATTATTAATTTTTATATTACAATGTAAAATTCTTTAAAAAGCTTAATACATATATTAATGTATATTATATATATGCACTATCTTTAAAAAAAAATAACAAAACTACTACCCCCTCCCATCCTAGTTTGCTTTCTGTTGCTGTGATAAAATACCATGATCAAAAGCAACTTGGGAAGGAATTTATTTGGCTTGCATATCCCAAACACAATCCACCTTGAAGGCAAGTCGAGCTAGAAACTCCAGGCAGGAACTGAAACAGAGACTGTGGAGGAACACTGCTTACTGGCTTGTTCCTCATGGCTCACTCAGCCTGTTTTCTTGGACAACTCAGGATCAGTTGTTGAGGGGTAGCACCACTCACAGTGAGCTGGGCCTTCCTACATCAACCCTTCCCAGCCATGTCTAGCTGTGTTAAGTTGACAAACTAACACGCTCTAAACCTCCTTTGAAGTAATCTGAGCTCAAGAATGGTCTATAGCTGTGATAGTTCAAGTAGATACTGATTAAATGTAAATATAAATGTGAATGTTTGTTTGATTATGAAATAATAATTGAAATGACGATTTGGTCCAGTTTCTCAGCCTCTATTCAGCCATGTGTATTTATATGGTGTTCCTTTTAGCATCAATTTCATTTTAACCGATTGTGACTTGTGTTGCTCCCATGCCTGCTGGTACAAGAAGGCTTCAGCAGGTGTGCTGTCAGACATGAACTACTTTCCTGCTTTTGTGGAAGTCCTACTTGGAAGTCCTGTTGATTTCTAACTATCAGATGTAGCTTGGTTAATACAAGTGAATATGTTTTGCTATGGTATAGCGTAGCCATAATTACCTTCCTAATGTAATTGTACTTCTTGATATAATAATCTTGTATCATTAGCACAAGTAAATAAGAACATGCTTGTTAAGTTGGCTCTCCTTTCAGACTATATGTGTACCTTCATTTGTCTTCTGGACATCTTAGATATTCATTGGCCTGTTTTGTCCTGTTGGATGGTGGTATAGGTTTAACTTCAAATGTAATATTAATATTGCCAGTTAGGGTTTTGTGTGTGTGTGTGTGTGTGTGTGTGTGTGTGTGTGTGTGTGTGTGT
>NW_021620876.1:4048827-4060068 GCF_004785775.1 Grammomys surdaster
GTGTGTGTGTGTGTGTGTGTGTGTGTGTGTGTGTGTGTGTGTGTGTGAGTGATGTTAAATGATTTAGTCTAGCTAAGATCAGTAATTGTTGAGGAGGGATTGTAAAGGATAGCCAGTTCCTCCTGTAGAGAGAAGCTTTTTACAAAATTTTATCATTGAAATTTTAGTATATATGTAAAGAGAAACTTTACAAAACATCCACTAGATGGCACCTTGTTATTGTGTCCTAAATTTAGCCTGTGGCATTCCTGACTAGAGAGTATAATTCAAACAGAAATTGTTTCCTCAGAATCTTGGTTGCTGATGAAAACAAAGATTTGTGTAAGCCTTAAAAATCCTGTGATAGTAGAAGTGCTTGGTAACCTGTGTTAGTACTCGAAACCTGCTTGTCTAATCATCTGGACATTTTGTAATACTTAGGAAATCAGGAAAGTAGGGAAAACTGGGTGTGATGGCCATCAGTTAGACAAACAGACTTGGTTTCTTTCAGATGTTGAGCTTTGTGCTTTGAGCAAATGTAATATAGCTTATATTCCTTATGGTTCTGAAATTCTTATGCTTCCTTCAGCTGTGTAGTCTAAGCTACCCTTAAACTCTGGATCCTTTTGCCGCATTCTGTCTTCAGTGATGAGATTATAAGAGGGTGGGAGCATGCTCAACTTCAAGGTCTTAGGTGTCAAGTGCCACCAGCCTGATTGTCTGAAATGCTTCCTTCTCATTAACAGTGACAATAATATTAGTACCCACTAGTTTAAGGTTTATTTTCATTTAGCTTGTTATAATTTTAGAGTTTGTGCATTAAAGAAGCTTATACTCACATAGCTGATTTGTTTTTTAATTATAAGCTAAGGAATCACTAGAAAATAGTAAAATCAAAAAAGAAAATAAATCCACTCATAATTTTATTATAAAGAATTTTATAAGCAACGTGTTTATTATTCTTTGAGCCTTTTTGTCTCCATATCTTTACGCATGTATATAGTTATGGTCACTTATGGTCTGTCAGTTTTCCCCACTGATTATTTTAATTCTTTTGACAAGCATATTATTATATAAGTCTTTGTTACTATAAGTTGCGGCTAGTAGTTCAATCATCAACTTTTTGTTTTGTTTTATTTGCTTTTGAGATAGTATCCTTTTTTTAAAGATTTATTTATTTATTATATAGGAATACATTGTAGCTATTTTCAGACACACCAGAAGAGGGCATCAGATCTCATTACAGATGGTTGTGAGCCACCATGTGGTTGCTGGGATTTGAACTCAGGACCTCTGGAAGTGCAGTCAGTGCTCTTAACCACTGAGCCATCTCTCCAGCCCTTGAGATAGTATCTTATTTGGAGCTTGGACTAGTCTGTTATGACAGTCCTCCTGCTTCAGCCTCCAGAGTACTGGGCTTGCAAGCATGAGCCACCTTCTCCAAATAGATTTCAATTAGTCTCCCACAATTTCTGTTTAGCTTTTTCTCTTTTATCATTTCTTTCCTACAGATTTTGACAGAAGTATTCTCTTTTTCTAGCATTCACTGATAACACTAAAGCACTAGAGGGCGTAGGTGAGACTCAGGCAATGTTGTCATGAGTTTGATTCCAGCCTGGGCTACATGGTGAGCTCCAGGCTAGTCTGGGAAAGAGTGAAGAACCTGCCTCAAGCAGACAAGCAGCAGAGCTAAGGTTAGCACATCTAGCTGTAGTAGCTCTTAGCAATACAAATGCAGGAACTGTGCCTGTCAATGAGGACAACAGCTAGTAGTTGCTAATTGTAACTTATTTCACGTTAATTTGAATGTTTATGTTCTGTGATTAATTGCAATGATAATGACAGAAGATCTTCATAAGCACTTGTGTGGAAGCCACAGCTATAAGTAGGAACATGAGTAGGTGTGAAGATTTATAGAGACTACTATTTCCTATTTCTATATATAGGTTGAAAGGGTACAGAAAGATTAGGTTATTCCCCAGAGCAACACAGTGAGCAAGGAGCCTGTGAAGTGTGCATACAAGAGTATAGATGGGTCAGAGAGACAGGAGTCTGTGCTGTCAAGTTTCAGGCCACAGAACATGAAATACCTGGATATCAGCACACAGAGTTGACAAGTGATCTGGAATTTCTTTCAAGACACATTTAAGAACTTAGACTTTAACTTTATTTTCTTTGATTCCTCTTTTCCTTTTTTATTAATTTTTCCATACGATTTTTTTTTTTTTTTGGTTTTTGGAGACAGGGTTTCTCTTTATAGCCCGGGCTGTCCTGGAACTCACTCTGTAGCATACAAAATATTTTGATCAGATTCTTTCCTTTCTTTCAAACTCTCCCAAGGTCTCCCTACCTCCTTACTCACCCAATTCCATGTTTTTTTTTCCCCTCAAAAACAGAAGTTAAAAGATGAAACAAAACATAAACAAAGGAGTCCATTTTGTATTGGCCAACTATTCCTGGACATGGGGCCTGCCCTCCAGTGTGGTTCATATACCTATGACACTCCATTTGAGAAAACTGCTTTTCCTTTTCCAAGAGGTATCAGTTGCCAATAGCGTCTCTGCTAGGGGTGGGGCTTTGTGTCCACTTTCCTTTGTCAGTGCTGGTATTTAGACTGTGCAGGCTCTGTACATGCTGTCATGCAGTCTCTGTGAATTTTTATATTTATCAATCCTGTGCATCTGAAGAACACTGTTTCCTTGGAGTTATCTACTGCCTCTGACTCATAGAATCTTTCTGCCTCCTCTTCCTCTCTCTGAGCCTATATACATATATAGGTATATATATATATAAATTCTGAAGATTTATATACTTCTTTCAAAATGGTATTCGTAGTATTAGATTTCTTGTTGAATGTAAGGTTGTAAATTGCAAGGTTTCTAAAATAGATAATATAGATTCCAGTTATGTTGAAAACAGTTCCTGTCTTCTTTTATAAGGTGGCACAATGTAGAACTTTCAGTATGCAATGTATGTAAGTATTAAATTATTCAAGATTCAGTCTCTTAGATTATGAGGGGCTTTGAGTATCTTTTCTCAGCTTTGTCTGAGTTTTATTGTCCTGAGTGTAGGAAGTACAATGGTTTCCCAATTGCAGAAACATTTATTTAATGGATGTTTATTAAACACCTAATATATTGCAGGCATAATAATGGCAAAAGGCATCTTCCGATGAACAAAATGCAGACTCTTTAGACAGGGCATGGTGTATGGCCAGTAGCAGTGAAGGAACAACAGTTCTTTTGTATTGTGTGATCATTTGTTTTAGCTTTGTTTTGTTGTTGTTTTTAATAGAAAAGAACAAAACTAAAACAAGCAAATAAAAGGAAGATACTAGGGCAGTCTAGACTCTTCCTTCTGAATTGTACTGCAGGCTTTCTAGGAAACCTTCTTCTGTCTTGAAGTTTCTGTCTGAGGCGGTGGTTCTCAACTTTCCCAATTCTGTGACCCTTTAATACAGTTCCTCAGGTTGTGATGACTCCAACCAATAATTATTTTGTTGCTACTTTAACTGTAATATTGCTACTATTATGAGTCATGATGTAAATATTTTTGGAGACAGAAGTTTGCCAAAGGGGTTATGACCCACAGGCCGAGAACCATTGGTCTAAAATATATCCATGTAGAATTAGAAATTTACTCTTCCTCCAAATTTTATTTTTAAGTGAGCATCAGTTTGTTGTATATGTGATAGTTGTCTCATTGGAACAACTTAGCCTATGACAATCTAAAAAAAAAAAAAACTGGAATTTTAAAGCAGAAATCGTAGAAGCAATAAATAACTATAGTAAGAAATTTTGATCTGAGTCCCAGAGATCAGGGAAGCCTAGGAGGAACTAGCGTATATAAGAAAAATATATTTAAGACTTTAGTTGCTTCCTCGTGAACCAATATGAATTAATAATGTTCCTGGAAGATAGTGAGACACAGACAAGGAATCCCTGTTTTTGGATGACAGGGGAGGGAGGGGGGAGGGAGGGACAGAGAGGAGGGTGGGGAACCTTGTTTGACCACATAAAGAGTTTGATTCTTAGAAAAGTCTAGATTGTGAAAAGTGCCATAAATATACAGTAAAATAAAAGTAGACTTTATCAGCATATCTGAGCTCCCTATTTTAACTGGAGCAGAGGCAGACAAACACACCATCTTTGGTTATCCCTCTTCCGAAGACAAAATGTCCCCAGATCTGAGTAGGGTTGTAGGAGTCCATTATTTGTAGAGAGACCCAGGAGCACAAGTGGTATTATCCTAGGCTTGGAAAAGGAGAGTTGTTTCCATGTAAAATGAGCATATTGGTTGGTGAGAGAGCTATATTGTGAAGACATTGGGACTTGCTCTACATGACAATATAATTACACTGTTGGAAGAAAGAGCAGAGAGAAGGCCAGTGTTCAGTCAGAAACCACTATTTATGTAATATTTAGAGGAGACAATCTGTTCTGTTGAGTTAGGTCTTGTAATGCCAGTTTCTTAAAGGCCTCTTTAGTTACTGACAGGTCCTTCTTGCTTGCTGCACATATGTAAGTAAGAGAAGCACTAAAATTTCAGCTTTCATGCTAAGTCATCGTAAAATTATTATAATTTTAAATGGAGATTTGCAATTCTAAATAATCATAGATTGGAATTTTATTGCTCTTTTGCAAATTTAAGGGTGGCAGTTCATATTTGAAAAGTGACTCATGAGCTTTCAATTGTTCTGTTTATTAGTCAACCCAAACTTGTGACAACATCCTTTCCCAGTAGGTCTTGGAGTGTGCATCTTTATACTACTGCCATGACCTAGCAGAGAAAAGAGTTCACTATTTCCTGAAGATCTGAGTAACATGGCATCTCAGTAATTTAAGCCCTCATTATGGTGGTAATGATAGCATTGTATTCCACTTTATGAAGGGAAACCTATTTTGATAGCTTATAAATAAACACAAGTAGAAATATTAGAGGTATTTTTATGTTATTTCAAGTTATTTTATAACTTGAAGGTTATAAGCAGTCATATTGTGTAAAAAATAGTGAGCTGGTCAAGGGCATCATAGGATATCGTAGATGGACTTTGTGAATTCTTGAAAGTAACTGGGAAACAGAAAAGCCCTACTAAGATTGCTCTTAAAAATAATTTTCATTTAGTAGATGGTGCAGTAATTCCCAGCTAGGCCCTACAATCCTCCAGGAAGTGCTTTGAAACTTGTGAGACCTTGTTACAGTGATAGGGTAAGTGTAGGTTGCTTCATGCTGAGATTGGTGGGGCCTGAGGGATATGGGGATGGACTGAGGAGTGAAAAGTTCTTCCCAATAAAATACCTGTCCCACCCAGAATGCCAGAAGTGTCCTCACTGAAGAATGCTAGGTTGGCACAGTGTGCATCACTAAGTTGGGTAGAAACAGTGACTGAAAGTTTCCACCACTTGAACACTGAGGTCACATTTCATGTATGTGAACAGTAAGGTAATCTGTTGAAATTCTGGAAATTTCCACACTTACTGTTCTACTAATTTAAATGATCTTCTGTGTACTTTTATTTAGTTGCTTATCTAAGGGTTAGTTTAACTCCCCTGTGTCACAGTCAAGCAAAGCAGTTAGAAAGAGTAGATGTACAATCCCAGTATTTTATACCTGCAGGCCATAAATTAATCCAGGTCCGTGGAGGAGGCTGTGTTTGCACCAGCTGCCGATCATTGCAAACATGGTTTAAAATGACAGCATGTAGTACATTCTTCGTAGCCATGCAGTGTAAGGAGACGCAGAGGGTGATTCTTCCGAAGGACAAGGAGGTCCCTCAGAGTACTACATGTAAACTAACTTCATATCTCCTTTTTAAGTCATACTTTTAGAACATTCATGAGGCATTAGAAACAAAACTGAGAGAAAGATTTGAAGTGCAAACCTTTCTTAAGGAAGGGATATTTCTTTCCTTCCTATGCACATTCTTAAGGTTATACATGATTCACTGTTTTATTCAGCTGTCTCTGACATTTGTTCTTGAGTTTAGTTATTTTGAGGACAATTCATATATTCATCACTCAGTGAATGCAGTCTTTATAGTAGCCATGCTTCCACTGAGTGTGGAAGACACACCCGCAAACCAAAACTCTCTGTCCTAGGTGGTAAGATACTCTCAGAAGCTTTGTGAATGTGATACTATGGGAGGGGGGTTCGCTGCAGCAGTTCAACTCTGGTCTGTAATCAAGGTATGGAAATCACTCGAGTTATGGAAATGAGACAGAACAGCATGTGTCCTTTGCCACTATATTCCAGAACATTGACTAATAGCCTAGGACAGCCATGGCATAAACATAGACAGAAGAGTTTTGAAATTCACTCCTAATTACACAGTGATATGTTGAGTCCTTTTTTATTTCTGTATGTAGTTAAGTAAATGCTTCACTTCTTAATACTCAAACTATAAACCTCCCACAATAATTGAATTACAGACAAAAGACCCATTTGCCAAGTTGCAGTAATTAAGTAGCGAAGTAATTCATTTTGAACAAGTGTGAAAAGAGGTCTTATGGTCGCAGCAAGGCTTGGCAAGAGAAAGTGACTTTCCAAAGTAGCATATTGATCTGTACCTCAGAAACTTGACACTCTTCCCTGCTGAGTTACATTGAAAATAATTGTTTTTAAACTAACTTGCTAGTGTCTTTTTTGCTTATAAGTCAGATGAGCAATCATACTCAGAAGCACGAAGGAAGCGAGGCTTCTCCTTCAGTGTACCACTTCCCACCCGTGTGTTGTGTGCCTGTGGTGGTTAGTCTCTTTATATTTTATTTAAGTGTAAACATCCATATGTAAAGTGGTTTTTAGAACTGGAATCATGGTGCATAAGTATGACCACAGTGGATTTTGTAGAAAAACAATAAATTTGTTGACTTTATTTTTTCCCAATCAAATTTTGATGTCCTTTCTTGTTTTTTTCCTATTTTAGTGTTTCTCTGAAGTATTGGGATTCAGGTGTTGTGTGTGTGTGTGTGTGTGTGTGTGTGTATACTTTATAAGTACTTGTATTTTGTATAAGCTACTTTCTCATGTGTTCTGTTTATCTGTAAAATTGCTGTCATTTAATTAAATACAGAAGGCATTGTTTTCTGTTTCAGCTAAAAGATAATAGCCATTTTATTAGAAAAGGAGAACTTATGGAACTGTATGTGTTCACTGTCACCATGGCTTACTGTAATGATAACATATCCAATGGCATGTGCCTCATCTTTTCAGGTTATCATTCCTTAATTTGAACATCACGTGCCTTCGATCCATGCTGTGTGCTCACAGCTGAGGTGTCTAGTGCTGCCGTGCTGGAGTCACAATGCTGAATGCTAACTGTGGATGAGTGTCAACTGTAAAACTTGCTTTTGGGATCCTGTTCAAACAAAACTCTGTCTTTAGGTGGGGTGTTGTATATGTGGGAGATGCAAGTGTGCTTGCATGTATGTGTCTCATATTTGGAGGCCAGGGAGGACAACTTTGAGTGTAGTTCTTAGGGTACCATCTATTTTCCCCTTTGGGAACAGGGCCTCTCAGAGGCCTGGAACTTGTAAAGCGGCTAAGCTGGCAGGTCATTGACCTCAGGGACCCTCTTGTCTCTATATCCCCAGGACAGGGATTAGAAGCATCATGACACCTTGCTTTTTTGTTTGTTTTTTTGTTTTTGTTTGTTTGTTTCATTGTTGTTTCTGGACATCTAATTCAAGTCCTTGTGTTTTCAAAGGATATCATTTTATTGACTGAGCTGTCTTCGCAGCCTCACAAACCCCATCTTATGAGTAAACAATACTCAATTCTCCAAGTGAAGCTAAGATTTCCAATACATACAAGTCTGTGAGTTCTAAACTGGCTAGGTATTTTGGAAAGTAAAGCTGGCTGTCATAGGAGTGTAGTTTAGTGGCTTTCTGATGGCCTCTGCCAAATCAGTAGCAGAGGTCACATTGCAAACTGTAGAGAAAATGAAGAACAGACAAAAAATAATTTATAAGCTTTTAAAAGCTGCATGCTATGTAACTAACAAGAGGCTGCCAGAGTCGAGAAGCAGGTTTTAAGGAAATAGTGTGTCTGACAGGAGACAGCATCCACAGAGTTAAGACACTACTTTGTCAGTTTGACAGTTTCTTATCCCTGGTCCACTTACCCTGAGGGTATTTAATCAGCTGCTTTCTGAAAAAAGTGTGGTAATGCAGGGTCAACTTTAAGCTAGTTGCAGAGTCACACTTGAACAATGTAAGCACAGAGACTTCTGTAAATGAAATTGAAGGAAAGAAGAAAGGAGTAATCTCAAAAAGACTTGAAACTGTTGCCTGAAATTCATCTGTATGAGACACCCATGAGACACTCTTTCCTTTTTTTCTTAACTCTGTTTTTCCTTCATCAGCTGTCACCTGCATTGATACTGGAATAATTAAGTTATCTTGTCATGACCCTGATGTCTACTTCTTGGTTGCTAGCTCTCATGAACTGTAACTGATGTCTCTCCATACATGATGTCTCCTCATGCCCCAGTGCATTTTGACTAAGACTCTCTTAGGATAAAAGTCCCAGAAACCACAGATTCTGTCATTACAGAATTGTCTTTACAGATTTCCAGTTAAACTTCTCAATGCTGGTTTTTGTTCTACCTTTATAACCACAGGATTTTCTTAATACTGTTATTTGGTGTCTTTAAGATATTCTACCATAGAACAAGGAACTTTGAGAACTGTAAACTGCCCTGAATAGACCCTTTATTGTCTGCTTCTCTCATTAGGAAAATAGAATAAAATTGCCCCTTAGGATCTTTTCCTGTATTGATCAGCTTGTTTCAGAAGCTGAGTGAGAAGAAAAAGCTAAGCCATTCTTTCTGCCATCTTTTATTATCAATGAACCTGGTAATTTTAACTTTAAAAACAATACTTTAGCGATTTGTGCCTCACCAAATGGTACAAATTCAAAATACTCTCAGGTTTATAATATAGTGAGACAAATGTGTCCCATTTATATCTTATATAGTATATGATATATCATAAATGTGTCCCTTTTATCTCATTATATATATATGTTTTCTTCAAAAGGGACTCATGTTTTATTTTTTCATTTTTAAAATTTTTTTATTGGATATTTTATTTACATTTCAGATGTTATCCTCTTACCCCATTCCCCCCCTCCTCGGCCCAGGAATCCCCTATCGAATCCCCCCCTTCCTGCTTCTATGAGGATGTGCCCCCACATAACCCCCTACTCCCACCTCCCCATCCTCGAATTCCCCCATAATCGGTGTCCAGACTTCATGGGACCAAGGATCTCCTCTCCCACCTATGCCTGACAAGGTCATCCTTCCCTACATATACAGCTGGAGCCATGGAGACCCATGTTTTATATTAGTTCAGTGCCATGTTACTATAATCCCAGAACTCAGGAAGCTGTGACAGGAAGATCATTACTTCAAGGCCAGCTTGAAGGTCATTGAAAGTTTGAGAAAAGCCTGAGCTAAATAATGAATGCCTTATGTCAAAATATACATTCACACACGCACATGCACAACACTCACACACATATATGCATATGTGCTAAGTTGAACCTTAACCTCCTACAGACCCAGGTTTAGACGTCTTTAGTATTGCTTGGGCTATGAATGCATTTCTACCATGCTGCAGCTTTACTTGCAAACCTCCCATGTTTCTTAAAAGTCTAAATCTAAAAGTGACTGTTGGTCAAACTTCTGTCTTTCCTCAATTCAAGCAGTAGTAGATTCCAATTTAATATGACACAGCTATTTGTGGTCATTTTTCTTTTGTTTTTCCTTTATAAGGAATGTCGATGACACTTTGTAAGTGTCAGAGGGATTGGCTATTTTGTTATTAGAACCCAAACAGTCATTTTTGACTGCCTTTTCTCTTGGTGGCCATTCTAGCCAGGTCCTGAGAGTCACAGTTACAGGCTGGGAACAGAGGCTAAGGCCCTTCAAGTTTCCAAGTGAGGTGGCTGTCAGACTTGTGTCTTCCTTTTCCCAGTACATGCTTTTTCTTCATTTCAACTCATACACAGTATTTGTAGTAGAGGAGAAATTGAAATAGGGTTCCACATAACTATTTGGTAACATACCTTAAAGATGAACCCTAAAATTTTTTGAAATTGGTTTTATATGGGAAACACTAAAGTCTTACTAGTAAGAAGATGTATTTGATTTTTTTATACAAATTATATATGATAATTTGATATAGTATATGATTTTTATTTTTATATGTATAAATAATGAAAATTAGCCCAACAAAATAACTGCATTTTATTAATATTTACTTATTTAAAAAGTCATCAAATGAACTCAATGATCATTTAATAATGCAACTCTTAAGGTAGTGACTTAATTATACTGAAGCTCATAATGTTAAGGTGAAGTTGAACTCCACTTGTAAAAGAAAGTCCCGTGTTAAAGATGACAAAGGTAATTACCATTTTTTTCTTTTTCCTTGGTTTTTGTTTCTTTGCTATAAGCTTGAGCTCCATGATCTTTAGAGGACTTAGTAGAAACTTTCTAGAGGTTAATTAATTGCTACCGCAGTAGTGAAAAACTAAAGTCACGTAGGCATGCCAAGTAGCAAATAACAGGGTGATAATATGTCTAGTGTTTTAGGGTTCCAGTCTTGCTCATGCAGTGAACCAGCTTCCTGGCAGTGAACTGTGCTAGTTCCTCTCTGTGTCTCAGTTCCTTACTTCAGAAATTTGCCCAATTATGGTTCTTATTTCATAGTGTCATTCTGCAAATTAGATAACTTAATAGTTACTACAAGTTAGGGTAGCACCTGCTGTATGGGTAGCTCAAGAAAGGAAAAGAAAGGCCTATGTACTCTTCCCCCACATTTCTTGGTTGTGTTTTAGAATTCTTTTTTCAATTTTAGCTTCAAGTCCAGTAAAAATGCAGTTGTTGCTCTTTAGCCTCAGAAATAGCCATGCCACCAACACAGAAGCCATAGGAAGGCTTAGTAAAAGTTAAGAATTATTTTTTCCTTAAGACAGAATCTAATAAAACCACATGAAGAGTTTAAAGTGTCAGTAATTAAAACACAACTTAGTGAAGGTATGCAGCATTCAATATTGTAGCTAATTTCTAAATTATAGAATTCAGTGTTAATTAAACCAGGAGGAAATGTAAACATTGTGTGGCAAACAAAATTACCATTGCAAAAGACCCATGTATACAGTTAAAACTACCAGTGTAAAGGTTGTTGACAGGGCTGAGTCTGTACTCTGTGTGTGTGTGTGTGTGTGTGTGTGTGTGTGTGTGTGTGTGTGTGTGTGTGT
>NW_021620876.1:4060078-4151117 GCF_004785775.1 Grammomys surdaster
TGTGTGTGTGTGTGTGTGTGTGTGTGTGTGTGTGTGTGTGTGTGTGTCAGTGTGTCAGTGTTGGGGGGAGAGAAGAGGTTGGGGGGATTAGAATGCGCATGTGTGGAGATCAGAGTCGAGGTTTACAGAAGAGTTGATTATCTCTTTACACCCTGGATTCTGAAGATGGAACCAAAGTCATCAAGGCTTTCAAAGGAAGCATATCTGCCCACTGGCCATAAACCAGCCTCTCTCTCTCTCTCTCTCTCTCTCTCTCTCTCTCTCTCTCTCTCTCTCTCACACACACACACACACACACACACACACACACACACACACACACACGACAGATCTGACAGTGGAGGTAAGCCAGAGTGAACGCTAATATTGACGATACTGTATTGTTCTCCCTCTATGGAAGAAAGAACTTTGTAAGCAATGTGAGTGTAAGGATCATCTAATGTCATGATATGTGTCACGTGTTTCCTCATTGTCTTTGACCATTACATTTTCCTCTTCTTCCTTAGTATTCCTTTTCTATAAACACACTGCCAGTTCATAATTCAAATCTTGAGATTCAGGAATTAGCCAGTCACCTGACTCTGTTCCAGATAGCTCTAACCTTAGAAAGATGCAGAATCTGCCCCAGTATTAGGTGGGTGTCTGTAGTTATTTTTGTCAGCAACCAAGTGGAGCTGGCAAAGTTTTAGGAATCACTTGGAACCTAGGTTCACAACAGACCGTGTGATATGGGGAAATTTAGCTGTTAAAGGGTTAACAGTGGCTAAGTTTGGGTCATCAGCAGGAGTAAATCTGAATGATTGGGTTTAGTTTCTTCTGAGTGCTCACGTGAGATGATGTCAGCATTGTATTATATCCTCCTTGTTCTCTCAGGGCTTAGGCTGCGCTCTTCGCTCTCTATTACGTGCCATCTAGTTCCCAGATTGTCTTATTACTATATAGGTCCGACCTCACCAGCAAATCTTGATTGCTTGAACTTATCTTCATAACCAGTGCTATCTCTCTTAATGTGAGTCCATACATGGGCCCCCAAAGGTTAGCACAGGGTGGAGAGGTCTCAGCAGAGGCTCTGTCACATCTTCTCACCTGAAGCACTGTCTTAGAATCTTGAGACCTAAGCTGTTTGCAAAGCTCGGGAGGCAGTGGTCTCTTCACTGCGGTGACGCTTAACCTTCCCGTTTGAGAAAAGCTGTGACATTGCATAAGATGTGTCCGACATTTGCCATTAGATTGTGAACAAGGATGGGTCTGATGTAGCTTCCTTCCTAGAATCCAGGTAGTTACATTTATGCCATTTAAGTTCCAATTGTTTTTCCAAAATTTCATTCAAACTTAGTTTACATTTTACATAATTTTAGTAGTGTGCATTAATTTCACATAGTAATTAGTTCTCTTGTGACATTTTATACAAGTATATAATACATTTTGACTATATTTACTCCCATGTCTATTGCCCTCTCTTGCTCTCCTTCCCCTCACTTACTGGTCCTCTCCCTATTCCCAAATAGTCTTGCTTCTACTTTCATGGTTTGTTTTCTTTAAATCTAAATTTCATATATGAGAGTAAACCTATAATATTTATCTTAAATAGTGGCTTCTTTATATAACATAATTTTATTTTTCAAAATATATATATATGTACTATCGTTATAGAAGAATGAACATGTCATTCATATATATATATATATATATATATATATATATATATAAATTTATCTATTTTTAATTAGTGTATTTTAAAATCTAACAATGTGAGGATTTTTACCCCACAAAGCATGCTGTGAGCCTCTCATAGTGACTCACACCTTTAATCCCCATAGTTAATAGACAGAGATGGGTGGATCCTTGAGGTTTATATACTAAGTTCCAGGCCAACCAAGGCTACTTAGTGAGATCCTGTGTCAAACAACAAAACAAAAACATACTATTGATTTTTGCTCGTATATTTTAAGTATTTGCAGTAAGGTGGGAAGCTGCATGGTCCCCTGGTATTGTATGGTAGGTTCACCTTCCCTGCTGTGTTGCCTGTGGCAATAGCAAGCTGTTATGGTAACTGTTAAACTGTAAACTTTGTATTGTGTAGAATACTGAATTTAGTTCAAGTAGCAAAAACCCAGATGTTTTTCTACTCCACTTATCATAAAAATTAGATGAAGATGCATGTTCTTTCCATCAGTAAGGCACTTGAAAGATTGACTGAGCATTCTTAGGCTATTATTTACAAGGACATCAATACTTATAAAATGCTAAGTGAGTACCTGAATCATATAGACACTTCAGTTCTGGATTCCTTTTCTTCCCCAATGTATTCAGAACACCAAACCTATGTAAAGGACTGTTTTCAAATATGAATGGATGTTGGAGATTCCTTAAGTACAGAGAGATACTAATGAAGTAGCAAAAATGGCTATTGAAATGGTAATAGTATTCATTACAAAGTAAATACATTGATTAAGCACCACAGTCCATGACATAATTTAGATGTAATTGTCTGCCTGTGATTGGGACTATAAGTGTAGAGGATTTAAGGCTATGACAGTCAGTGGTATCTGAAAGATACTGTAACTCTCTACACAGCTCACTGAACTTTAAAGTAGTTATATTTATTCGTGCTTTGCGGGATTGAGTAATGATATGTAAATAAGTGAATGTAATAAAGGCGTTACACATTACTTAGTGCTACATTACAAAGTAGCAGCTAAAAGCAGCAAGTGGTGGTGTCAGTGACAGTTTTTACATATTAGAAATATATTTGGAACTTAATGATAGGAACTCAAATTTCCTATATTGTAAAATACTTTATTAAAACTAAACAGTTTTTAAGATCTGTGATAAAATGACCTAATTACTTCATCATAATCTGTCTTTGACAAAGTCAACACCAGCCTGTGCCCCTGGTAATCTGTATTTCCTGCTGTATTCGTCAGGTCAGGAACTCTGTGGTCTTGACAAACCAGTATCTGAGTAGAACATGCCATCATGTGTTCCTGCATACACTGCCTCATGGCAGTATGGAAAGATGAGGTTACAAGAGACCGTGGAGACTCCAGGTAGAAAGGAAGGCGATTAAAGAACAGTCATCAGCCACTAAGAACCTTGTTTAAGGGAAAGTGGTGTCAAGTTAATCCTTGGACTTTGTGTATTTTTGGATTGCTTGGAGCTTTTTTAAGATCTCTCCCTAAGTTTACACGGCCTCTGAGTGCAAGTGTGTTATAGGAAATGTTCACTCTGTGTACTAGAAAACGTTACTTTTCTATTCAAATAGTCAGCTAGGAGATACAGAATTGGCCAGCAGAGGGAGCAGATTTATGTAAACTGAGCCATGAAAAATACTTAGTCTAAAATGCCTCAGTGAACAAGGATCCTCACAGATGCCCATTACAGAACTCCCGTGCTGTGCACAGAGAGAAAGCAGGAGGACCAGGCTCCCGGGGTCCCCATCTCCTGTCCTTTACATTCCCACTTTTCAGTTGAAGCTTTTGTTTTTGTTTTTTGGGAGGCTTTTTGTTTCTTTCTTTTGGTTAGTTGTGTGAAATAAAAACTGTTTCTAAATGCCATAAATATTATTTAGCAAATTAAAACAAAATTTCAATGAATAGCTCTGGAATCTTCAGGTCAGAAGCCTGATTTAATATGTGAAAGCTATCATAAAGTTCTAAGTTGTGAATGATTACAACAGGAAGTAGTCTTTGTTTCATGTAATGAATTAGGAAACAGGAATATATTTAAGAAAAAGAAATCTTGCCAAATATGATATATGAAACAAATGTCTTTCTGCTGAACTCAAGTTATATGGAAAAATTACATCGTAATTAATGTCCTTGGTAGGTGTGGGATGATACAAGATTTTCAAGTTTACTCATTTAACCAGTTTTGTGAATAAATGCGTATTCTTAGCTTTGGGCAGTTTAAACATAAGCAGCACTTCATCTTCCTGTAATTTAAAATCTGATGAAATATGAGTTAACTCCAGTATGTTAGTGCATGAAGGAGCTAAGACATTGAAGGTGCTGAGTCACTCAAGATATACTAGAGCATTCAAAAAAGGAATAACACTTCTTTTCTACTTGTGAAAAATGAGTAAAATTTCTCCTTTACAACTATGTAGGCTTAGAAGTTTTGTACTGTATGATGAAATAAGTTAGCTTTCATGAAATTATTTGCCATCCCTTTAAAAAACAATAACATAGAAAAAATTCCAACTCTTCATTTAAGGTGTTGACTTAATTCAGTCATTATGATTGAACACCACGATGAATGATGAGACTTTTTAGATCAATTGCAATCTTGAAACAACTAAGACATAAAAAAGCAATTCCTTTAAACCTATATATATATATATAATATATATATATGTAATATATGTGTGTGTGTGTGTGTGTGTGTGTACACATACACATATCAAAGATCTCATATAAACTACAGAAGATAAAGTAGTTGGAATTTAGTGATAAATTTAGTGATAAAAGAATAATCATTTCTCCTATGAGGTCAGATTTACTCACTAGGAATCATTGTTTTCATCATGACTACTACATAAAAACAATTTCCAAATGAATAAAATCACCAAGTATTAAATAAAATCAGTTTGGTGATTTGAGTGTGTTGTTTGAATGGATGGAAACCAGAAATTTCTGACTTGGTCACAACAGGGTGTGGTATGGCTAGATTAGAAAAGTAACTGAGGGCTTGAGAGATAGCTCAGCTGTTAAAGGCTAGGCTCACAACCAAAATATGAGAAAAGTAACTGAAACAAGTAAGAAAGAAAGGTATAAGGAATCCTATGCCAGAAACAGCATGGATTTCTTTACTAAATAAGTGTTTGCCTAGAGTGTGTCTGGCCCATGTCAGGTCCTAGGGCTGCCCTGGGGAACATGCAAAGTGCTGTTCTATGTCATGAGCCCTGTGATCCAAAGAAGGAAACAGGTTGTTCTGTGTAATACATCACAGCAGAGCTGCCTAAACCTTTTGAATTTGGAACCCTTTTTTTCCGAAGAAAATCGTAAGTGATCTTTGGTATCTAAGTATAAAATGGGTATGTGAATCAAATGTTTACTGATTAAAAAATCTTAAGTTCATTTTAAATCAATTTATTAGTGACAAGAAAATAGTGATAAAATACCTTTAGCATTTATTTTTATTTTGTACTTGTAAGCATTGCAAATGCTGGCTTGTATAAATGTATAGGAGATGTAATGGCTATTTCTGGCTGTAAACTTGACTATATCTGGAATCAACTACAATCCAGAATTGGAGGGCTCACCTGAGATCCAGGTCTTGAGGCTGGAAGACACAAGTTTCTGACCTGGGTCTTGGCATGGAGATCTTGAGGCATAGTGGCTATGAAAGCCTTAGTCCCAGGCAAGTAGTACATGCCTTTACTCCCAGGAGACTGTGGCAAGGAGATCTCTGAGTTCAAGGTCATCCTGGGACAAAACAAGTCCTAGATCCAGGCATGGTGGTACACACCTTTAATCTGGGCCACACCTTCTGCTGGAGACCTACATAAGGACATTAGAAGAAGGAAGATTCACTCTTATTTGACTGCTTGCATTTACTTGCCAGCACATCTGTTGGAATCTTCCACAGAAGACCAACCTAGTGAGACTGAGCAACTACTAGATTCTTGGACTTCCCGATCACAGCTGCCAATCACAACAAATTCCCTTAATATACAGAGACATTCCATAAGTTCTGTGACTCTAGAGAACCCTGACTAATATGGAAGATAATGATAAAAATATGGTTTAGTGGACATTTCAGAAACTGTTGAAAATTCTGCCTGTAATCTCAAGCCAAAATTAATTTTTTAAAAAATAAAACTCAAATTAGCAACATAAACAATAATTTTTTAAAAAAATCTAACATTTTAATAATATAATGCAAAGACATACTAATTTGATACTTAAATGCTGAGGAATGATGGTAAAAAAATTTAAAGCTTTTATTTTCTGTAATTGAATAATTATGAAGTTTATATATGAGCACAATGCATTTCATGTACAGTATAAACATTGCATTTCCAGCATTGGTGCTTGAAGCAGCATGTCTATTTGTATTGCATTGTATGACACATTTAGTACAAAGTATGTATACTCTGTGTCCAGGACCAAGGCTGTGGTGAAGTTACAATATAACATGGTGAACATTGCACATTGCTGGGAACAGCTTAGATTCATTATGTACATGGTTGGTTTTTGAATTAATTTGGTGATTCTCTGTTGAAAACCCTTTTATCTTTGCCAGATTTTTCATGGAAAAGAAACTTATAGCTGTAAAAGTAAACAGGGATGGGGTCCAGAAGGTTTCATATATTATGTGAATATATGGATATTAGAGCTTAGAGTTTTTAGTAATTTTAGAGCTTGTTAAAGAAGTTACGGGAACTTGATTGGCATGTAGAAAACTTGATTATCAGTACAGTTTTAGCTGGGAAGACCAAACTGACGAAAAACTGTGGAGCATGTATGAAGTAGAAGGGATAGATCTTGTTAAGAGATTAGAAGTTGGGGTAAATAGCCACATGTAGTAATTTGTAGGGAAAAGGCAAAAAAAGGCATGAGTTTTCATATATTAATGCATGTGTACATATGTGTATAAGACAAATACAGCTAATATAGCTTGTAAAGTATTTGTGAATATTTGTGAGACAGTAAGAGATAACTTGTCTTATTTAGGGTTTTACTTCTGTGAACAGACACCATGGCCAAGGTAAGTCTTATAAAGACAACATTTATTTGGGGCTGGCTTACAGGTTCAGAGGTTCAGTTGATTATCATCAAGGTGAGAATATGGCAGCATCTAGGCAGGCATGATGCAGGCAGAGCTGAGAGTTCTACATCTTCATCTGAAGGCGGCTAGTGGAGGACTGACTCTCAGGCAGCTAGGATGAGGGTCTTAAGCCCAGGCCCACAGTGATACACCTATTCAAACAAGGCCACACCTCCTAATAGTTCCATTCCCTGGGCCAAGCATATACAAACCATCACATGCCTGGTTCCTATTCACCAGGCTCTGGCGTACTCCTCAGGGTTATAGCATGGTGAACGCAGAGGCCTAGTCTAGGGAAAGCAATTTATTTGAGAATCTAGAAAGCATAGATTGAAATCTGAATCAGTAGAGAGTTAAGGGACTGTGACATGGTTAGAAATATCTGCATGTTCTCTATCAGCAGTTATTTAAGGTTAGCACCAAAATTAGGACCATCTCTCAGTTCACCACAAGGTAGGCACTATGGACAAATAATTGCCAGGTAAATCGATTCTGCATAAGTTCTTGTTCCATGGCCTTGGCATATATAAAGACCTGTCTGGCTTGGAAAAGACCAGTTTGTACAAAGACTTGGTAAGGAGGGCTGGGGATTAAGAGAGAACTCTCAAAGAGGGATTGTATATAGACCAAAGACAGAGATTGATGAAGCAAATTGTTGACAGTTTGAAAGATACTAATAGCTCAGGGTAGCAAAACAGGAAGATCGAAGTGCAGTCAGGGTACAGGAAGGAGCTGATGTTGGCTTTGCCTAAGAAGAAGAGATGTATTGAATTGGTATACCAGGTAGGAATTTTGAAAGGTTAAGGAAGGCAGGACATTCTTAGAATGTATCACGTTGTCGGAAGAAAAACAGAATGAAAGATGAGTCAAAACTCAGGCTCTAGGGTTTGCAGATCCTAGCCCCTGAATTTATGCTGGCCCCGTGGCTGTGAGGGGGTTGCATTAGCTTTGTCATTCACAGTGGCTTTGTTTTTAAAAGGAGATGATTACAGCATTTTTTTCCAAAACTTATTTTAAGAGATAGACAATAATTCATGTGGAGTGTTTGGTATGTAGCAATGTTCATTCAATAACGTTTGCTGTTATTATGAAGCAGCTTTGACTAATGGCCAAGAACCAGATTCTGAAACCAGACTTCCTGAGCTCAAATATTGGTTCTGCCAATTATGTGTTCCTGATATGATTTATACATATTACTTGTGGCTTTCCAACTGATCAATAAATTTGCCTTTTTGGCCAGTGACATGTATTTAATGAAAACTTTTGTTAATTTATAAGAGGGGCAAAACATGTCCCCAAATTATATGTGCCTCGGTTTTCTTATGTCTAAGAAGAGAACAATACCTACCATTTAGACTTGTGTTAGTGAGTATAAGCTCTAAGTATGTGGTGCATAGGAAGCATACATGGCCAGCTGTCATTATCATTATTATCCGTGCTCATAACATTATCTGAGGAGAAGTGCACTTTCTACAGAGCACATTGGGGCTGATGATACAAGTGATTCATTCATAAGTAAGCACTGAAGACCAACCTCAGACTGAAGAGTTTTGTGGAAATGTGAGATCATAAGAGTAGCCAGACATCTGAGAACTACCCTAGAGAAGAAAGGTAGTTGAGGAATTTAGAGCTTAGCTTGAGAAAGGACAGGACCAGTTGTGATAGGAAAAGAGCACCAATAAACCCCATTTCAGTAGTGCTATGTTTTGAGAGAATAATGAGATATATTATTGTATCTCATGTATATTTGAGAGAATAATTAACAAATTGCCTCAGAAAGGAATAAAGCTACTGGAACATGTTTTTAGACTGATGTTAACAACTGTATGGAATTATCTTTGACTTATTACATCTATCACATTTCCTTATTAACTTGTCTTTTCTCTCTTTCTTGCAATTTTTCTGCTTATTTTTCCTTTCTGCATATTTTCTTTTAAGCGTTCTATTTCTCTGCTAACAGAATATCATAGAAGTCTGGTTCCTATGTTCACTTTGTCCATTTGCCTAACACTACCTGTTGTCTAACACAGGTTAGACTGATGGGGTTAAAAAAAAAAAGGACTGGCATGCTTATTACTCTGAAGAGTTTCTGAGAGAGGAATTTTCACGAAGGCATAGTATACATACACTGTACAGGAAAATGTTGTCAAAGGTCAATAAACTTCAGTACAGGCTTTGTATCAGTGTGGTTGATGTGTTATGCTGGAAGACAAGTGGTGTGAACTGGAGCCAGCGCAGTATGTGAGGTGGGCTGATACAGAGAGGACAGGGAGCCAGACTGCAGGCATGGGGAGCACAGAAATCATAGCACAGAAGCTATGAGGGTGGAGTGGAGAGAGGCAATGGGGAAGTGCAGAAGACAGAGCAGAAACAGAGAGTGAGCTGAGTTACGGTGAGTGAGGTTGGACAAGCCTGCAGACAGGTCCTCTTCTGCACTGACAATAGATGAGGAAGCCCCAGTGAACATCACTTTTTTGTACTTCATCTTCCTGCCAATGTGATGCTTGTTACCTAAATGCTAATAAATGCATGTAAATTAAAAACCATTGTTAATATATAAACTGAAAGGCAATTTTTAACCCAGTGAAGAGTATCAATCTGGCAATTAAGAAGATAAATACTTCTACAAAATTCTAGAGAAAGTAATGGTTGCATTGCTGTTACTTACTTTTTTGTGTAAATAGCTTATCCTAGTCATCTCTTGGTGCCATGTCTCTACAAGGTAGCTACTGTCTTGATATCTGTAGCTTAGAGTAGCATTTTATCTTGTTAGGCTGTCCTAGGAACAAGTGTCATGGAGTGCTGCAAGTAATAAAAGATCTTAAAATATATATTCTATCATGAGTTATGCAAAGAGAACAACACAGTGTCCTGAGACACTTTGACTAATGGTGTAGTGTCATTCTTGAAGAGCATCATGACAGCATCATAACAGAACTGAAGTTTCAATTGAAGAGCTCATTGCATCTCAGTAGGGAACATTTAGAGATACTTTACATGAATTTTAATTGCATTGCTTCTAACATGAGAGTGTTTATTGAATGAAATATTTTTTCACTTAATCTGTCTATAGGTTAGGATTCTCATTAGAATCCCAATAAATAATAATGATTGTCATTTGTAGAGCTTTTATCTTCAAAGAGCTTTCATCTAATGTATTTGTCATTTGGAGTCATCAGAGACATGGTATACTTTCTGGTGAGAAACTCTGAATTTCTTCCCTCACCCTCAGTGTGCTCCTTTGATTTTCCAAACCCTTTAAACTACTTCTGCAGTAAATGCATCAGTTATAGCTAGCAATTGAAGTCCAATTGAAATGACATGTTTTTTAGTTGTTTATTAGTATTGTTTAAGTATCTGAGATTGTCATATAATCACAGATGATGTAATAACCCCCTCTGAATGAAATCCATCCATTGCTTCATTTGTTGCATATAGACTGCTGGATGAATTTGTTGTTCTTTGAGAAACAGCAGCCAGAGTAAACTAAAACTTCACTATTAAAATTAATAAAATTTCCACCTTCTCATTGATTATTGGGGGTAGTTTCTTAGGCTTACATTTTTTTGTCTTTCTTACTTTTTTTATTTTTTAAACTTTTCCTTTGATTCTTCTTTCAATTTCTTACTGCTTTGGAGAATTATAATCAAGGACATCATTAACCCCCACTGTTTTACCTTCTCTTTACAGTTTGAAAATAGACTGATAGGAAATTAAAATGTAGCTTGTTAGATTAGACAACTGTAAATTATTCAAATGTCCGGTTCACAGTTGGAGGTGGTTTACACCTTTAGATTACACTTTCCAGACCATTCCATTTTGACATGTACTGCCTACAGTTCACTTATGTTTTATTCATCTCTCAAGAATGCTAAAATTAGATGTCCTGTTTTATTTCTGACCCTATTCAGGGGTTGCTGGCTCTATTTCCCCTCATATCCAGGTGGCTGTTGGTTGTCACACACCATAAGCCACCTTGGGCTTATGTATCAGAGTTGGACAGTTTCATTCCCCTTCCACATCAGGAAAAGAATATCTGAATTCAGAAGAATGAAAGAGATAGTGGTTACTCTGAAGTCACCATAGTGTACAAAAATGGTAGATGGTTGCCACGGTTAAGTACTGGGGTTTATATAACTGTTTGAAAATACTTACATCTACCTGATCTTGGTATGTCAGGAGACAGACAAACAAATAAGGTCTTGAACCATCATAAGAAAGGCTCAGCATTAGAGGAAGGATTTGTTTGAACTATTATTCAAAGGAAAATGTAGTGAAATTGCCAATATAAAGTCATTATACATATTTCTGTGTAAGGAGAGTTACAGAAGTACAGAAAGGATACAGTAACCAGAGTAACACATAGACTGTATAGACAGAATGAAAAGAGGTAATGCAGGATGGGAATGAAGGCGAACTTCAGACTACATGCACTAGCCATTAGTGTGATGCTTGAGGTCCTATTTTATCTATGAATATTGAATTATATATGCACAGGCGTATAGTGGACCCTCTATTTGATTCAACTAGCCTCAGAAATTGTCAAGGGAAAAAACCTTAAAAAGCATTTATGCTACTCCTGCACAGGAGTCTCCTTGTCCCCAAAATCTAAATACGATAACATTTTATAAGAGATTTGGGCATCCTAGGATTTTAGTATCTATAAAGGGTACTGAACACATGTATGTTTATGTTTGGAATAAATGCTTATTGTATGTAAAACTAATAGTATAATGTAATTCACAAGTCTTGGAACTAAAATACAATTTTTCTAAAATCACTGAAAATACTTTGCCCTCTGCAATTGATAAAATGCCTAAGTGTATGGTTCCCCATTGATTTTTTTTTTTTTACTATTAAAAATGTTATCTCATAAAATATTGGGTCCCCATTATGGATTTAATTACCACTCAAGACATCTTATCCTGAATGATTAATAAACCACAGCAGCAACCATTTCCTTTGCTCTCTGTATGGCAATGGTATTTTTGGAAATTGGGCTGCCCGTGCCAAGCTTTATTTGTAGATAGAATGGGAGTTGTTAAATGGCCTATCAATTCACAAGGAATCTTTGTTCTTTTATTAAGAGCATGCCAGATAACTAGTTCCATTAAAGTTTTCAATAACTTCTTGTGCTCTTAAAGCAGCCACACGAGCTGTATAATTACTTCATTCAGCAGAAATTGTTGCTACAACAGCCTTAGGAACACTGTTTTGCTTCCTCCTCCTCTCCTTCCCTTCCCTTTCCTCATTTTTTCTTTCTCACTCCATCTTTTATTCCCTTTCTTTCCCCTCCTACCTCTCACTTTTTTCTGGTGGCTTTGTTTTTGGTTTAATTATAGACAAATGAATACTTGGTTGAAGGGTTTTTAATCAAAGTGAAAATTCTTTATGAAAATATTCTATTGTTGTCTTTAATAAGAGAATTATCTCACTATCATCTATAGTCAGCTGGTTGAATAACTAGCAGTGTACTCATATCTTGCTATACTATGCTTATTAAAATGAATAGACTGTGTTAATTAGGAAGAGCATGGCATATATAACTTCAGAGCCACAGGGTTGACTCAGTGGATAAAGACACTTGCAAATAAGCCTGATGATCAGAGTTCAATCCCTGAAATCTGTATGTTAGAAGGAGAGCAGACTTCTGCAAGTTGTTCGTGACCACCCCCCACCCCCATAATATAGAGATTTAAAGGGCTCAAAATGACATAGTTCCTGAGGCTACTGAAATTGGTCAAAGGAGATAGCTAAGCAATTAGAGCCAGAGTTATTAAGCTGTGTGTCATAACCCCTTTGGAAGTCGAATGAACACGTCCCTCTCTTCTTTTTTGGTTTTTTCGAAACAGGATTTCTCTGTATAGTCCTGGCTGTCCTGGAACTCACTCTGTAGACCAGGCTGGCCTTGAACTCAGAAATCCACCTGCCTCTGCCTCCCAAGTGCTGGGATTAAAGGCGTGCGCCACCACTGCCCGGCACTTCCCTCTCTTCTAAGATCAGTGGAAAACACAAATATTTACATTACAATTATGAATTGTAGCAGTAGCAAAATTACTGTTACGAAATAGCAATGAAAATAATTTTCTGTGTGATGGTCACAACATGAGGAACTGTATTAAAGGATTGCAGCACTAGGAAGGTTGAGAACCACTGACTTGGAGATGTTGATTAACATATAGTGAATGGACTCACATCTGTATGAAAATTTAGTTTGGATAAAAGTGGCATTCCTGGAGAGTAGAGAGAAATATGGATTCTTTTAAGAAATGGTACTGGTACAGTTGGCTAACTATTCAGGGTAAATGAGTGAACTAGGCCCTAAGTTTACTACCTTTATTAATGTGTTTCAGTGTTTAAGATGATGTCATACAAGTTTTAAAAGAAAACCCTAGTGGTTAGCTTTTGATTTTGATGTGAGGACACCCTAAACATAGCTCAAAATCCAGAAATAAGGAAGATAGATAAATTTGCCTGCGTTATGTTGTTTACAAGGCCCGAGGACAGGATGAATCTTGATGTTTTATGTATGCATGGACCCAAGATTGTTTTAAGATGATGTTCTAAATTTAATGGCATTATATTGCAAGTGTTGTAGATTGCATGGGGTGAGAGAGAGATGCGTTTTCATTCCTAACTGTCAGTATTTCTTCCTGACTCATTTAATGTTTGATAGCACCTCCCTGTAATATTTGAGTTTTCATGAGCATATATGAATAGTAATCTGTATCTTATTTCAAATGAATCAGACATTATATATCAGATAGTAAATGTGATAACATGTATAAGAGAGTGCTTAGTTTTTCTGAACTCTAGGATTTGTTGATTTGGAGATGATGGCATGCTGTTACTACCTACCTGATATGGACTCAACAGTGCTTTAACATCAAGAAGAACTTTTTTCAAGTCATCAAAAATTAATGGGGGATTGGGAGGGTCTAAAGTATATAGGCACATTTATAACCTAATTATTTTTTAGCTATTTCATCCAATTATGGATTTAAAAATTTGTAAAGGCTTAATGCCCCCTCTTTTTTTAAAAAAATAAGATATGTTAGATAGATGCAAAAATATGTTTTGTTTTGTCATAGATAAAAGGTGACTCAATCTGCTTCATGATCAATAATGTGTTCATTCTCCAAGTTTTTGGAAACTGCAGTTTTCAAATATGTATTATTTTATTTCAAACCTAAACCAAAAAGAATCAAGTGACTCTTAGAAAGCATTTATTTAATATTACAAGTACGTTTATCTTAGTATAGAATGCAAAATTCACTTGAAATGTAATAGTGAAATAGCAGCCATGACAGAACATGTGGAGGGCTCCTCTGGGAGTCCCTCTGCTCCCTGAGAAGGCTTGTGACAGGAACCGGGTGACACTATCCTGAATAAACATGAACAGGTGAATGTCACTGGAAATCCTCTAATATCTCATTTAGGTTTTACGTTTTGAATTTACCGATGGAAAGAAGTAGACTTATTAAGGTAATTTTTTTAAAGTTCAATTTAGCAAATTAAAATGAATGCATGATTATGTACTTAGGATTCTCACTGAATCCAGTAAATGTCTGAGCTGATAGATGGTTTAGAAATTAAAATTGTAATCCAATGAGAGCTAACTGGGCAAAATAAGTAATTTTAATTAAACTGACTTTGGTTCATATTCACATTTTTCTCCATCTTCTGTCCCCTCCCCCCTCCAGGTCACAGTAATGAAAGGCAGTAATAGAAATAAAGATCATTCAACAGAAGGAGAAGGGGCCGGAAAACGACCAAAACGGAAGTGTCTTCAGTGGCATCCGTTGCTAGCCAAGAAACTTCTGGACTTTTCAGAAGAGGAGGAAGAAGACGAGGAAGAGGAAGATATTGATAAAGTAAGCCTTCCATTCACTATAGAAACCTCAAGTATATTTAGACATTAATCATTTTCTAGAAAACATAATAGAAGTTTCTATAACTTAGTTCCTGCTTAACTCCTGAATTTAACTTTCATTGTTTTTCTAGTAGTTTAGAGCAAAAGGAATCCTTCTCTAGCAATTCTGCCAGCTCTCAATTTGCATATTGAGATTCAAATGGCGCTCTTCACAAAGCTTTGTGTATTCACCTGGCATCCCATGCTTTGCTTCCAGCCCAGCTCTGCCTCTTGTCATCAAGCAGTTCCAGAGCTGTGCTTCTCTTCATTGCTCTGCCATGTGTGGTGTCTGGCTGTACTTTCCTCTCTGAAGACTGCGGCCACACTGTCTTCAAAAGTCCCCTCTTCTTGGACCCCCATCTTCCACCTCCATGCATGAACAGTTAGCCCCAGGACTTGGGATAATTGACTTTATTTATTATTTCACTAAAGAACTACTCCTTGAAGTATTTAAGCTAGGATTTCTTCGTAGCACTCGAAGTTGTTTACCCTGTGGTTAGCTGTATGCTTGTTCTGTTTGCTTTTCTGACCTGAGAAGGAAACTCTGTGACAGTAGAGGGGTTCTCGCTTTTGTCCCAGTCATCTGTTGCCTCAGAATCAAGTGTGGTGCCTGACCATAGCAAACATAGAGTATACTGAATGGAGGTAGAAAAGGCATATATTTGTCATGACGGATTATACAGGTATGTGGTTTTCAGTATTTTTCAGGCCGTTGATATCCAGTCAGCTTCCTCTGAACAACATCTAACAGAACTCATCTTGTTCTGAGGAGTGAGCCCATCCCCACATACGCCCTCTCCCAAAATGTCGACAGTAATGTTTTTGAGAGGCATGGTTCAGTGCTAGTTTAATTTTAAGTTTGATTTAAAGGGAAGTTACAAATCATGGCACTCTTGTTTTAGGAAATTGCTTCGTTTGACTTTTCTGATTCATTTGCCTTGTTGATTACTTGGTCCTTGCAGTTGTCTCCTCTTTCCGTGACAGCACTCTCTTTTGTTTATATAGCTTCCTTCACTTCCATCCTTTCCTGCCTTCTTTCAGTTCATCCCTGTGTATTATTTTACCCTCAAATATTAATGCTTAAGTCTCTGTAAACAGTTTTACTTCTGAAGCCTCAGTATTTTGGGAGACTTAGTCAAGAGGAGTGAGTTTGAGGCTAGCTTTGGCTAGTAAATTTTGTCTCAACAAACTAAAGTAGCTGTCTCTGAGCCTGGACCTTTAACCTCTGTCTCCATCATGGATTTTTATCCTGAACTCTATACTCATATTTCAGACTGTCTACTGTATCTCCATTTGTATCTGTCTCTATCTCGTTCTATCTCCCTATCTCTCTCTCTCTGTTTCTACCTACCTCATCCATCCATCCATCCATCCATCCATCCATCCACCCACCTCTATCTATATCTATCTATCTATCTATCTATCTATCTATCTATCTATCTATCTATCCATCCATCCATCCATCCATCCATCCATCCATCCTAGGAATGTTGGTTCGAATGTGCTCAAAACTAAGCTTTTACTTTTCTCCAAATCTTGTCTGTCTTCCACTTATGAGGCAACTACAACATTTCCAATTAATGCTTACCTTGCTTGCTTTTCTCACGCTTTGTATCCATCTACAAATTCTCTCATCTGCACCTTTCAAATCATCTCCTTTATTTGACTCCTTTTTAAAATCCCTTTTGAACTACCTTGGTGCAAGCCACCACCATTTCTAGCAGAAATTATTTTATTACCACTCACCTTCTTTCCTTCATGCTTCCTCTTGTGTTATCTGTTCTACACAAAGCAGCCACAGGATTCCCCAAAACCTATTCTCATTTTTCCTGTATTGTGCTATAGAGGTGTGTGCTGATGATTGAATGAAGTTCTAAGCCCCAGTTTCTGCTTCTCCACACATCTTTACTGATCATTCAACATGTTCTAATCCAGCTTTTAAAATCTTTTTCAAGAAGGGCCCCCTTGTCCTTTTGTATTTACAAGTGCTTATCAACACATTGCTTTCTAATTCATTTGTTTATATGTATTTTCTCCTTTAAAATAGTTATTTTTTCAGTATATAGTTTGTTTTATAATATAAACAAAAGTTACTTATTTTTGAAGAAAAATAGGATTATTTCTGTAATTCACATAATACATTTATTCCTAATTTTCCTTAGCTTCATAGCTTCAGAATAACAAATAAATATCATTTGGAAACTCAGATTACTGCTAGTGATTACATACATAATGAAGGAAACAATCCTGTACTTTTTATTCTTAGTAATCCTAATATATTTCTGAGTCAGCCATAGTTTCAAGGCTTTTCTTTATTATTTGTGTTTGAAGTTAATTGTTGGTTGATTTGTTATATTTGCAACATTTACTTAAAATTGTTCAGTAGTAGCTAACTTGAAGCTGGTAAGAAGTCTCAGAAGGTAAAAGCACTTACCATGCAGACCTTAAATTCCTGGAACTCACATAAAAGTTGATGAGAAAACCAACTGAACAGAGTTGTCACGTTATGGCAGGGGTACACTCCCCCTCCCACCCCATTGTACAAACATTCACACACGAATACTAATTTTTAAAAAATGATAAGTGATTCATTCTACAATATGTGTCTCCTGTTGCCTGGTAAATATTGTGTGAAGGAGCACAGTTACTGTCTACCTGTCATTCTAGCACTCCTTGGACACCTGTCCTGAGCTGCTTCAAAGCTACAGAATCAGAAACTCAGAGCCTAACAATCCTTTATTAACAAGGACTCCGGAGAGTCTAGTCTACACCTAAGTATCAGGACTGCGACCTTACTGAGTAATGCAGACTGATGACTACCTTGAGCCTTCTTGGTTTTGTTTGTAGAACTAGAAATGAAAAACACACACTTATCTAGTCTGGATTTCTGCACATGATTGTGTTGTTTCTAAGAAACATTGCAGAACTATACTTTAGTCTTAAAGATGCTGCATTCACAATATTTCCTGAGATCCGTGATCACAGATGTGCTTCATGCAATTTAATCTGGCAGTAATGTGCTGGAAGTGTTGCAAGGAGAATTCAAGAGAGAAACTAGACCATAGGCCAAATTGGTACCAAGCCTGAGAATTGCACAGATTCAGAAGGGCAGTGACTAGACTTGGTGCTTGATGGAAGTCCTCAAAGACCTTGAATAGTAATCAACAAAGTGCTTAGGAAAGAAAGGACTCAAAATTAAGGTTGACTGTTTAAGCCTAGGGGAATTTATCCTTATTGTCACAACATCTTGGAAGATAAGACTGATGTTTATGTGATTAAAATTGTACTGTGAATTTCTTTAAAACACTTATATAAAAGGTTATATTGATACTTTATGTAAGAAGCTCTACTTCTGGCATCTACAAAAGCTTGAATGTTCTGTATTTTCTTTTTATTATGCCTGCTTTCATGGCAAACATTTCTTCCCATGTTGTTACCTATAAGGTATTACTTTTAATGAGCAGAAAGAGTGAATATACATGTATTTTCATGTGGATATCATTAATCTTGAGACTCATAAACCACAAAATTATTTTTGGTTCACTCTTAGCAATTCGCTAAATGTTAATACCAGATAATGAGTTGGTCTCTGCAGTTATAAAGGTAAATAAAAGAATTTTGTCATCAAAAGGCTTACTGTTTAGTGAGAGAGAAAATACGTAAGTAATTATAAAACAATATAATATATGCTGTAATACAGATATCCAAAGGTTACCATAGAAACTAAACAGAACACATCATAAGTTACCAACCACCAAGTAGTTAATGACTTTTTTTAAAAATTACTTTTTCAGTTTGTTAGTTGTTTAAATGGAGCTAAGAAAGAAAAATACAATTTGCAAATTAAAACTGGTTGTTAAATCAAAATAGTTGGAGCTGTGTTAAGCACATGGCTTTTGCTTTGGTTGGTGGTAGGTTCAACTTCTTGAGGCGGATGGCCTAGAGCAAGATGTTGGTGAGACTGAAGATGATGAGTCACCAGAGCAGCGAGCCCGGAGACCAATGAATGCATTTCTTTTATTTTGCAAGCGCCATCGCTCCCTTGTCCGACAGGAACACCCAAGGCTTGATAACCGAGGTGCTACCAAGATACTAGCTGATTGGTGGGCTGTTCTTGATCCAAAGGAAAAGCAGAAATATACAGACATGGCCAAGGAGGTAGGTTACAAGGACAAGGTATGGTAGTAATTATGGAAACCAGTTCTATAAAACTTATGCAACAAATATGCAGTAGCCCTTGTTAATGGTGTCATCTTCTGTTGTCATTAAATGCTAAGGAAAAAGATGACAACCGAAGAGAATTTTCTTAGGAATTTTTACAGGACTACATTAAGTTGATCACAGAATGATAAAGTTCTGATGCTAACTAACGGGTGTGCATGTGTTAATTTCTGGTCTCAGCATTTATAAAGAATTACTACAATGAGAAAGTTGGACAACAGTTTGTGTGCCTTCCAGCTCTTAACTTGTTTCATCATGTTTTGAATTTTTAGTAAACACAGAGACAAGCTTTGCCTTGTTTCTATAGTATAGCATGAAGAAATGAGTCCCATACAATAATGAAACAGGATGTACTGTGTGGCATTTGAGCAGTAGTACTTGGTGAGAGACGTTTCCACATGGAAAGGTGGCATATGAATTCCGAAATGATAGCAATAACTAAATATTTTCAAAAACTACTATATTAGATTTATTTCTACAGTAATCTGGAATTAATATGAGATCATTGTATATTAAGTATGAGCAGACTTAGTTCTAAGTAAAGAATAAGTGGTTAAGTCATTGTGGTTAAGTCTGAAAGGAATAATTCTAACATTATTTCCTTAGAGTTTCAACTTGCAAAAAAACTTGATTCATAAAAATCCCTGCTACTCCATTAACTTCTGTGGGCAAAAAAATGAGCCAGCAGGGGATAAAATAATGTAACTTCAAGATATTTTTATTAGACATCTCAGTATGAAGAAAAATAATTCCTTCAGTTGTGGTTTTATTGAGTTGTTTAATAAGGAAACCTGCAACATAAAATTTTCTTTTAAAACATTCAGGGAAATTTGAATCCAGAGTAAATGACTACTGTTGCTGTGTAACTGGTGATTGCACAAGGCTTTAGGAATTTACTAATTGTTAAAGATAGAATTTTAACTATCCATGGTAATCTATAAAATTTAAAATCAATTACAGCAACCTCCATGAGTTTTAAATGTTTCCATAGATTTCCACAAGCATAATGTAATTAACAATAAACCTTTCTCATTAAATAGGTTTACATCCTTTCATACCCATACTTTATATTATAAAGTAAACAATTATCTGAGACCTCATGGGGAGCAGCATACGCTTCCTATAATTAAACACTTGAGTTTGATTTTGGACAACATGTAGCATATTGCCAATATAGTGTTTGCCTTTTCTTAAATACAGCTAATTTACAAACCCAATAGGTGGCCACTTTTTAGAGGAGGAACTATTATTTTTGCACAGGAAATCCCTTATTAATTACTTAATTAGCTTCACAATATTTGCCATTGTGGTGCTATAATGAAATCTGTTTAGGTAGCCCCCTGCAGCCTACAAGTGGAAACCAGAACATTCCACATTGCATCTTGCCTTGTTTATAGTTAGTCATATAAAATATTATCTCATTTATACTCGAAAGTCTAATCGATTCAGCTACTTCCCAAATTATCACACAATTGGTCTCTCGTGGTTTTTTCCTTCAGCTTATTTACTAAATGGTTTACAGTTACAATAAAGTACATGTAATTGTGCTGAAGCCTTTTTTGTTAACATTGTAGCCTTAATTGGAATGTCAGTTCATTCAGCTAATGCTTATTAAGAAGTTACAGTCTTCCAGATTTTGTGATAGTTTCTAGTGATACAAAGTCATACACAAAGAAGGTCTCTGGTCTTCAAGACCAAGTCATTTTGAAAACTACTTCACGTGCAACTTTTCAACTTTGAATCCTCAATTGTGAATGTTTTACTAAATACAGGACATTCTTTAAGCACACTGCATGAGTGCTTTACATTATTTACCATTTGTATCCTTGCCTTTATCAGAGTAAGAATAGTCCTGTTTACCCACAGGAGTACAGCCTTAGAAACTGTCCTTAGTTGTTTTTGTTATTGTGCAAACATCATAGTTTATTTACCCAACTAAGACCTTTTTTTACAGAGCACAGCACTGTAATCTTATGAGACCACCATTGTGGTGTGTAGTTAACTAAAACATTATTGTAATTTGTACTTTTCTCATTCTGATTTTAAAAGAATCAGCTCTTTAAAAGAGTGAGTAGCAATATGACTCCCACCCTCCCTCTCCCTTTTTCTTGCTCTCTCCTCTCTCTCTCTCCCTCTCTCTCCATATATATATATATGTATATATATATACATATATATACATATATATATATATGTATATATACATATATATATATATATGTATAATGTGTGTGTGTGTGTGTATGTATGTATGTAGATATGTATGTATATCTTTTTCTGCCATTTATGAAATTTCCTTGACTCTTCTTTTCTCAAATTTGGTAATTAACTGCCTATTCTAAGATTTGTTGCCCTTTTTAATGAATTACTGCATTGTAGTAATTGATATTAAGCTGGTTGAAAAATTTCATGTTTTTGTAATGAAAAGGGTTAAAGAGTTTAAAAAAAATATTAAACCAAATGAATGTTTTTGAGAAAATACAAGCATTTCATAAAAATAGTGGACATGTGAGTTGTACATCAGACTTCTCAGTGCATTTTCAGAATGGATCTTCATTAAGTCTTTTTTCCCCTTACCCAAACCTTCATCATTAAAGTAACAAGGTTAATTTTTTATCATATTTATGTACGTGTGTGTGCACGCAAAAGTGTGTACATATCCATGGGCATGTGGATGGAGATCAGAGGATAGGATTTTCTATGTGGGTTCTAGTCAGACTTTCAGGCTAGCATCATCAACTACTGAACCATCTCGTCAACACAAAGTTAAAAATGTTAATGAAATTATAAATTTTTTTATTTTTTTAAGATTAGTGCAAACTAAGGAAATTACTTTTCTCTTAATTACCTAAATTGAGGAAAGACATATCTTAAACATATTTGTATTCTGAAGGAATTATTACTGCCACATTAACTTTCCTTTTAGAGGATTTAAGTAGACAGCTCCACTGCTTTCTATTTTTGGTATGTGTCTTTTCTGCAAAACAACATCAGTTTTTCAAGAATGTAATTCTTATTGACTAACTTTGTCTTGAAAGTTTTTTGGTTAATATATAACTTTAAATACTTTTCCACCAAAATTTTTCTTTTATTAAAACCATAAATCTAATTCATTGTTTTGTCATGTGAAATGTTGGTTTGTTTCTGTTTTGAAAATTCACAAGAATAACGCTCACCAAAAGTACACTGCATCCCACTATTCTACTGAGTTTACACTGCATCTCACTGTCCTACTGATGAGTTTACACTGCATCTCACTGTCCTACTGATGAGTTTACACTGCATGCACTGTCCTACTGATGAGTTTACACTGCATGCACTGTCCTACTGATGAGTTTACACTGCATCCCACTGATGAGTTTAGGCTTCTGTGAAGGAAAAGTTTTGAAACTAAGGAGGTACAGATTAGTACCACTTCTCAATTATCCTTTGCATTCTGATCTGGGAGTACATTGTAATTTCTGCCTGCTGATGAGGAAAAAGAAAGTTCTAACAGAACTAAGGCAAGAGTTCCTTCAGCTCCCCATAGTGGATATGATTATAAGACAAAATGTGTGTTAGAGCTCTTTTATAAAATTTTAGATAATTTTCTCTATAATCTTTTCACTGGCATGATAGAATGTCTTTTTCCAGAATTGTACTGGGTTGCCTTTTTTCACTCTATGTAGATCTAGGCTGTATTAATAACTAGAAATACTAATGGACACTGAGATAGCACCCCATACTCAATTAAAATTAAATAAATGGAGAAAAACTTTCATTAATATTAAAGTACATTGTAGATCAAATTTCCACTTATGTAATGATCTGAAAGCATTTATTGTTTGAGATCTCATTTTAAAGCATTAACAGAATAGATTATTATCTTTTGTTATATAATAATGTCATTTTCAGATATAAAGGAAGTAAAATACTGTGACAGAGGGTATGCATTTAGTGACAGTACTGAATAACAAAAGAAGCAGCAATTAGATTGCTGCTTTTTTATTTTTGCTAACAAAATACAATAGTGGTTAGGGCTAAAACAAGAGAGTCAGCATTACTGAATGCCTCCAAGAGGAAGGAACCATTTGTAAAGTGAATTGAAGTTAGAATATAATCAGCTGGAAATTTGCAGGAAAGAAAGTTGAGGGCCATGAGTTGAATTTTGATTTTTATAAAATTTTGAAAATTGGTATTTTAGGAAAAGTCTTGTTATCTTTGAGAGTTTTTCATCACAATCTTCAGATCGATAGTCTGTGATTGATGGACTTGGAGGATAAATGAGCTTTCCGTTCACCTCCAGCTCGAGCAGTGTGGCCCTGGATGTCTGGATCAATGGGGGCTATCTCATGACTCCTTTTAGTCCTGTAATGATGGATTTTGTCCACACGGTTGACCTATGTGGTAGTTATTACACTTAGCTCCAGACTGTATACCAATTCTTCCAAAATTACTTCTCTCCCTGCCTCCACTGTAATTTCTTTCCTGGTAACCTTGTCATAACAAATGATTAAGCCTTTCTGTTGTATCTTATAGCTGAATCAGATCAAATGATTGATGAACTACCAAGTTCCAAGGACATATAGGTGTCTTTACACTCTGACACTGCTCTTCCCTCTGACCTTTCTTTGCTACCCATAGCCTGTGTTCGCTTAATGTTTTTATATGAATTTCCATGTTATTGCTCTCAGCCATTCACATCTTAAGCTCCTCTAGTCAGTAGGACTAGGGTTCTAATGTTTTATTTCAGTGGTAACATGCCTGCCTAGCATATCTGAGGCTTTGGTTTCAATCTCCAGCAGAAAACAAAAGCTAAAAAATAAAAATGTTATACATGTATATTGAATATTTACATTGAGTTTAAGAATCTATATGATTAGTGTTATGATATAATTACAGAGTATTGTCCCTCAGAGTAAATTGTCACTTACCATTTTCTAAAACATCCCTCATATGCCAGGCCTTTCTCAGAGGAAACTTGCTATATTATAGACCCACTGCAAAACCAGTGTTCATGCTTGAGTCAGAGCAGGGACTGTAGATTATGTGTAGACAGAAATGCTTGTGTAGTTAATTGTCGCTTGTGAGCAATATGAAAGGAGGGACTCTGCCTTGATTCGTGCTTTCTCTCTCTAATGTCTAAGAAGAGTCTGTTTTCTGGTCCATGCTCACAGACTCTGCAGTGAAGGTACACAGTATAGAGAGGAGAGTAAGAAAACATATGGGTGATTGTTGGAGCCTTATGTTATCATCAGCACTGTCATCAGTAGGATAAGCTGGCCTTCATTAACATCATCAATGGATGATTCATTGATCAAGATGATAGTATAGTTTCCATTACACTTGATTTTCATTGAAACAGATCACTAAGGGACTTGTAGCAATATGTTACTAGTGAAGAAATTATCCAAAAATTGAATATGCGGAGAAGGGCACTCTCAAAAAGCAAGACATTCAAGTACTAATGATATCCAGCCTTTTTCACAGCTGGGACTTTCTACTTAGAAAATTTTAACTACCAAAAAAGAGATCATTTTATTTGTCATAAATTTAATAATAAATTTGTTTGAAAGTTTTTGGTCACTTCAGATGACCAAACACACCTACTCCATGTGCCTTTTATTGCAGCATGATAACTATGCATATGTTTGCTACTTGCTTTTCACCCCTGCCTGCCATTTATCACTTTCTACCTTTAGACAACAGGCAAGGTTATTTGTCGACCACAGCTTAATATGTAAATTTCCTATTCACAAGAATGCACTGTGGTAGTATCTCTTTTATGCCAACTTTGATGCTTCCAAATTCATTCTGGTATACTGTTGTAAATTCGTTTGACTCTAGCCTTGTGTCTCATTTCACCTATCTATTCTTACGAGTAGAACTAGACACTTAAAGAGTGCCTGCTGTTTTCTAGTGGACAACCAGAGTTCAGTTCCTAATACTCATCATGTTGGGCTGCTTACAACTGTCTGTAACAAGAGGTTCTTCATGCCTGTGGACCGCAAGGGCAGTATTCAGATATAGACACATATGCACATAATTCAAGTAAAATAAATCTTTTTTATTAAAAAAGAAAAGTATTTCTAGATGTTAGTGGCCTTTAATTACTACACACACACACACCTGTGTATTAGGTAAATTTATCTTATATATAAAGTGCCAGAAAGTTTAAGATAGCATGGGAATAAATATCATTTATTCTCTATTAATACTACATTATTACCTACATCATAGCACTTATTAATATAAATTATAGTGAAACCTTATGCCTTCTCTTATATGGATATCTTTTACCCCTTGGCTAAAAGATATTTAGAGCTTATATTGAACATCATTACCATTTTAAAAGGCTAGCATGTGAGATTGAAAGAATTGTGTTAGCTGGTAATGGGGATGGTTGCCTAGCTCTTAGACTTAAACAGAGAATTGTGAATTCAAAACCAGACTATAGAATCAAATTGTCTCATAACAATATGCTAATAAATGTGAATAAAGTAATCCAATAGTTGAAGAATACATAGGATATAATACATTTTCTTTTGGTTTGTTTGTTTGTTTGTTTGTTTGTTTGTTAAATAGTGTAGCTCGGGGAGTGTATAATGGGTATCTGGAAAGAGTTAGTGGAACTAGGAGAATGGATAAAAGAGGAAACCACAGGAAAAAAATGATGAAAAATGTCAGTGAAGAGTGAAATTTGCAAATAAGACCTAAAACTTGCGGTATATTTATTGCTACATGTCACATTAAAGCTTGTTCATATGTGCCATCCTTTGTGCTCATTAAAAACTATTGACATGTATGTTACATACTATAGATGGAGGGGTTAGAGTTAATGCCCAAGGGTAGCTAAGCAGAGGCACATCTTGATCCTAGTTCATCAGACTATATCCTCTGTTCTTTCTTCTAGCCTGCCTTGCTCCCTTTCTACTTGATCTTTGTTCCTTTATCTCATACTTGACTACATTTGCCTTATAAGAACACTGAGACCAAGATTTAATTTTATAAAACTGTTCTTAGCAGATTAAGTCAACCAGTGGGCAGAGTCTTGTTGCTGGTCCTAGTGTTAACCCACGATCCCAAATATGTACAGAGGTGTCCTTTGAAATAGGTGCTAGGGGTTGGAGAGATGGCTTAGAGAGTGGTTAAGAGCAATGGATGTTTCTCCACAGAATAGGGGTTCAATTCCCAGCATCCATACGGAAGCTCACAGCATCTATAGCTTCAGTTGCAGGTCATCCAGGGCCCTCTTCTGACTTGATACCAGACATGCAAGTAGTATACAAATATTCATGCAGACAAATATCTATATGCCAAAAAATTAAGTTTAATACACACACACACCACCCCACCCCCTCATAGACATAAATTTTAATGTTTTGAGAGAAGAAACAGGTGCTGCGCACACTGTTAACAGTAACTCCAAGCATAGCTGGTACTGTGCTGTCTGTTAGGCTCTCAGACAGCACTACTCTGCTCTATGCTTAGTGGCTGCTGCTGGTGCGGAAGGCCCAGAGTTTTAGCCCTGTTCTTTCCATCCTCAGATCCCCTCCTTCCTTTTTTTTTTCTAATACAAAATCCCTCAAAGTCAGGCAACTTGTTAAGAACAGCAAAAAGAGTATAAATCCAAAGTGTGTGTATTGTCATCCCACAAGTCAGATAACTCTGCCTTGTTTCTGGGTCTCTGCGCTTGGTTCTGTCATCTTCTTTAAGGAAAGCACTGAAGTCATGGAATGTGGTTTTTCTTCAACCATTTTCTGAATGAGAGAAAGGGTGAATGCTGTTGAATTTCTTAGTATGGATGTTAATTAAACCTGTTGCTATTTGTTTATAGTATAAAGATGCATTTATGAAAGCAAATCCTGGCTACAGATGGTGCCCTACCACAAACAAGCCTGTGAAATCGCCAACACCCACTGTCAATCCACGGAAGAAACTTTGGGCCTTCCCATCTGACTCTTCAAGAGACTTGCCAACCCCCAAGAAGGCAAAGACAGAAGAAGTTCCTCAGCTTAACTTTGGAATGGCAGGTGAGTTTACACAATTTGTACCTGTTTTTAAAGGACAAAACAACACATTGAGCATTTTTAAACAAATTATACAAATTTGAGGAGACCAATTTTTTTTAACCTGTCTTGTAGCACTTTGCAAATATATAGCATATGATGAGGTTTTAGAGTATGGTATACAAGGAGTGTACATGCAACTGAAGGAGGAGATGGGGCCAAGCAGTAAATGCTGGAAGTTCCTGCCAGTGACAGGGTGGAAATGGCAACAATAATTTGGGGCTTGTCAGGACCTTAGGGAATTTTGTATTAACAAAATAGAGTCTCTCCTCTCACCCATCCCTTGGTTCAGTATTAAGCAGAGTAAGCACTGGAGTTATGGATATTGAAAAAGCCACAATTATGTAGACTATCTGAGTATCTGATACACCAAGGGCAACCTGTGAACAAATCCATCCAAATCTGAGAATAGATCAATTAATGTGTCTTAAACCCCCACCCTATCCCATTTCCCTTCCCCATTATTGTCCACTCTGAGCAAACTTAAAATTCCAGATGGTGCCATTGCTATATTACTCTTTGGGTGGTAAAGAATGCTAATGCATTTATGACCATGAAATGAGACATTTACATTCTCTCCTGCGGCCCCCCTCCCCCAATGGCTGAATCTTCTCTCTTCACTGTAATCGAAAGGATTTTACCAGGAAGAAATTGAGAGGTTGAATAAGGTAAAATCTGGGGAATTCATGCTGAGCTAGAGTTCCTACACCATGTTGCAAGCAAGTATTTTTCAAAGTCCTAAACTATAATATAGAAAGGTTAGTACGGATGGAGTTAAGCCATACTGTGAATTCTTTTAAGTGGTCAGTAGTTGAGTTTGGGCTCATCTGAAAAGTATGTGTGATATTGTATGAATGCCAGAGAAATGAAACTTGACACATGGCAGTGTCCTTGGGGAACAAAAGCCTTCAGGTTGAGTGCAGTGTCTGTAGTGTAATTCCAGAACAGCTCCCAGTGTCTGTTCCCAAAAAACCAAAGCAGATCCGCTCCTGCCTTAGCTGTCCCGTGTACAGTTTTAGCTTCAGCCCATTTGTCCTTGTGAACTCTCTGGAGTTTCCTTATTGTGATTTAAGGAGCATAGTCTAAGACCAAGAGAGGATGTATAGACTACTGGCATCTAAACCAAATTTCTTTATCATTTAGCATCTGTTGCTATTCTCTCAATTCTATATCTAGGTTAGTGTGTACAGAGTTTTGTTTTGTTTTTGTTTTTTGTTTTGTTTTGAGAAATTTTTTTAAATGCAGTTGTTTGTCACAAACCAAACAATACTTGTATGTAAATTATGGGAAGTATGTAAATAAGTCTTTTGGTAACAATATTTCTGACATTAATTATCTGCCTTTTAGCTACAAAGTAGAACTAGAATCTAGACTTAAGAAATACGTAGGTCAGCTTTTTGAAAACAGTATTCTGTGATGCAACATATAGGAAAGAAAAAACCACCTTGGCATTTACCTCAGTAATAATGCCCTGTGTCATGGGCTGTAACTCTGTGACCAGAGCTCGCTCTTGTGTATAGTATCACTGCTTTGATATTTCAAGTTATATCCCTTTTCAACAAGATGTAAGTAAACTAAATTACCTTTGATTAAAAACTGGTGTTTAGATCTCTGAACCTAGGAAATACAAAGGGCCAAATTGTAAAGGCCAGTTTAATACAGATTCCATTTTGTTTTATTGTTTATTTGCTCTGTGGTCATTGGCACAGCACATTTTATAACTTACAATAATCCAACTTTGTCAAATAGATGATTTCCAAGGAAGGAAAAATACATAGAATTGGATATACTAACCACCCTTTCAATAAAGGCAAAGTGTGCTATTTATGTGAATGTATTCTTGATAGTTCTAAATAGCACTATGTAAGTGATAGAAAAATGATAATTTCTTGGCTTAGTTTTAAGACGAATAACAAACTTCTTACACAGTCATATTTGGTTTATAATGTGAATTATCATGTAATTGTATTCCAGTTTTACTTTGTAATTTGACTTGCACATTTGTGTCTTTTGAAAGTTATCACCCAGCCCTAGCTTCCAGCATGACAGCTGCCAGAGCGCTTTACTCTCAAGCACCCTTGTTTCTGCTAGATACATTTCTCCTTGACTTTTACTTTTAAATAAATAAGTCCATGTTTTATCATGCACAGTAGTTCTTAATGTTTTTATTGAAAGTAGTCTGTTAAGAGCACAGCAGATCTTTGTTTTACTGGATTAGCCGGTATTTGTGTTCTAGATGTGTGTCCTCCTGCTTTGGACACTGTTGGGCTTTTTAAATTCAGAATTATTTGGCAACATATTTTTCTCTTTGATTATTTCATAGCCTTCTGTTTTTATCTCTTTTATTCTTCTCTCCTCCTCCTCCTACTTATCCTCTTGTAATGTGTTTGTCTACCTCAGAACCTTTTCTTAATTTTTAAAAAATTATATATAAAATATGATTAAAGTTGCTTTCTGAGTTCTGAAGGCAGCCTGTGAAGAAAACTCTACTTCAGGGCATACATTTAAACAGGAGAAGAAACAGAGAAATGTCTTCAGGCAATCTTATGATATCCTCATTCTAAAGATAAAATGCATGTCTTGAGACCTGTGTGCACCAGAGACACACAGGTACTTTTACATGTGTGCTTTCATTGAAGCTTTAAAAGTTAACATTTGAAACAGCTTTAAAGAATAAAGGATTCTGATGAAAATGTAACCTGGAGCAGAGATCTACCACCTTAATGTTTTATTTTCTCTTTCTGTACCCATTGACTGTTGAAAGAATTAAAGCAAAAGAATTGGCTAATCAAAAAATATTAGTTTTTAGTCTTGGAGTTGTTTTAATAGGAGTCCAAGTACCCTGAAAATTTATTATATCTAAAACATCTGTTATTTTAAATTTACTTTGAAAGTTTTAAAGAGATTATTTTCAAAAGGCCCATTTGAATTTGGAGGCCAGTTTGAAATTTCTCTGCTCTGTACTCCCTGATACCCTAGTTCTTTTGCCCAGACCTGATTTCACAGGACAGAAATAATAACTTGCGATTAACAGTCTCAAACTTCTCAGCAGACAAGCATGAATATACTTCAGTTAAAAAAAAATCTTATCTAAACACCCCAGTCTTGGAAAGAAGCTTTAGGTATGGGAGATGATTCACTGCACTGCTGCAGTATTAGGGAAATGTGTTGTGTTGGAATGGTACTACAACAGTAGGATTTAAGAGATTTAAAAGCCTGTGTGTGGTTCGTACCTATTATTCCTGCACTTACAAGGCTAAGGCTAGGAGATCACGAATACCAGGACAGGACAGCCTGTCCTTTATAGTGAGACACCGTTTCAGAAAAAGAAAAATATAGAAAAGAAAAAAGGCTCCTTAAAGCATGTGCATTAAGCACACATGTATCAGGTTATATAAAGAAAGAAGTTTTAACTCTTTCCATTAAATTTATATGTGGGTAGTTTGGATTTCTGCCTTTATGAATAATCATTTTCATTCTTTATGCTTATATGTGCTTTATGCTTCTAAGTTGGTTATTTGCTTTTGATCTTTAGATCCTACTCAGATGGGAGGCCTGAGCATGTTGCTGCTAGCTGGAGAACATGCTCTTGGAACACCAGAGGTAAGCCAGGCCCTTAGTCTCTCATCACTCTTTTCCTGCTCCTTCTGGGGCTTCAGCACGCAGACATCTGTATTCTCTTTACCTTGCTGCTGCAGTTCCACCACTTAAAGCTCACTGAGAAACTACCTGAGTAAAGTTTTAATGTGTTGAAGGTAGCATCTGTCATGCACAACTCAACTGCAAAATCTGCCTAAACTTAGGAGTAAGAGATCCAGCACAGTCGCTTGTCCATGTTGTGTCCGTGTCATGGGCATGTGGATCACTCTGTTCAACACATTCCCTGTTTGTATCATGTTCTCATTTAGACTTGCTAGTGGGAAGCTGACAGTAAAAGTATGAGACTGTCTGTCTCTCTAGTATCCGAATATTTCCAAGCTCCTATTTGAACATCTGGAATGACAGCATTGCAAAACTGTTTCATCCTTCAAACTGGAAAGAAGAAGGATCCAGAACCCTCATGACCTTGTTCCTGTGATCTAGTTCTTAATCTGCTGTTGCTAAATATTTTTGGATCTGATTCTGCTCAGCTGTGGCAGTTAACCACACATAATTTGCATTTGTCTTATCTTCTACTTTCTAGACCTACTTAACAGAGATCAGTTGAATTAACCTGCACTGGCAGGCTCCTGTAGCAGTACTGATGTCTTCAGGAGTTCAGATTTGTGTTCTGTTCTCTGCCCTTGTCTCAGAGATATTTTGCTCATTACTGAAAATAACCTTGAGTTATTTGAACAGTAAAATAGTAAAAAGTTAAGTAAAATAATGTTATCTCCAAATAGCACTGGAGTGCTTACTTTAGAGACCAGTATACTTCATATAGCCCATAGATTTCTACCTTTCCATTTTTTTATTGATAATATGCAGATTTGTTAATAAAACTTCTGTATAGGCAGATTATCGTAATGATCTTATTATCATCATAAGACAAACACAGTAAATATTTGATCAGTAAGTAAATACAATGATTATATATTCAGATAAAAAATGAGAACAATTCAGAAATATCATTTTTTATATTGTAATAGTTACTATGAAGTCTGTTTATACTATTTAGTTGAATAATCAAAGTCATATTTTAGAAAATTATGCCACCAGAGCATAATAATAACATAGGCATTTAAAATGATATGATATATTTCATTACATTTACGAAATCCTAAGGAGAATGCTTCTCTCAAGTGTGGAATTTAATACAGGAAATAGATTTTCTTAAATAATACAGGTATTTTCTTTAGCATTACTGAAATAATAGAACCCTTCTGTAAAACTTCTAAGGCCTTTGTAGTATCCTGTTTTATGTGGTATGCCCTGGCAGTTCTAGACTTTCTTCAGATGTCGGTGAGCAAATTTTACTGATGTTTGTACTTCTTCTTTTTCCTATCCTCCAGGTCTCAGTTTACCACAATAGATCTGTAGCACTATTAGCTGGGCATTTTTTCTATACTGCTGTTTCTGGGCCAAGCAAGAACTTTTGCTCTTGGCTGCAGTAAGTTGGAGTCAGGGTTGAATTTTGTTTTATAAATTTGATGTTCTGTAGTTTATATAAATAAAAACCTTTATACTCATATGTCAACATTTGAGACAAACTTTTAAGAACAGTATTTGTTTTGTAGAATTAATTGATTTGGGAATAAAAAATTGATATACTAAGTAAGACAAAGACAGAATGGAATGAGTCCTGCCTGGAAACACAGCAAGCCCCATCATAGTGGAAGAAATGGAAGGCTGTGCTATGACATTGTAACAGATGATTTAAGCCAACAATCAAATGAAGTTGCTTGAGCACTAACACAGAGCCCTCTTGAGCTGTGGACGTGAACCAGCCTAAATGAAACATTCAGAGATTTAAGTGTGCTCATTGTTGTTATTTAGCTTTAAAGGAACAGGAAATAAAAAGACAGAAGAAGGCCGGGCGGTGGTGACGCACGCCTTTAATCCCAGCACTTGGGAGGCAGAGGCAGGCGGATTTCTGAGTTCGAGAGTTCGAGGCTAGCCTGGTCTACAGAGTGAGTTCCAGGCTAGCCAGGGCTACACAGAGAAACCCTGTCTCGAAACAAAACAAAACAAAAAAAAGACAGAAGAAATAAAAGTAATATTCGTTTCCTCAGATTGGGCGGAAAGGATAGTAGAGAATTAAACTCTTACAGTACCTGTAAATTATTAGAAGATAAAAATACAAGGAAAGTGAAATATGTGTTCTAGAATTACTAAAAGTAATCTTCAAGACAATTTTTTTTCATGATCTATGCCAGTGTAGAAAACATAGAGCTATATTAGAATTTAAAAATAAAAGCAGAATGTTACGATTCAGAGGTTATGTGGAAAGGACAATGATTCAATACAAAATGCATAAAGTAGTTGGATTAATCTTGGCAAGGACAACATTTGCTGTTGCAGCAACAGAGTCATCTTGGCTAGAACAGAAGGAAACGAAATCGAAAATAGGTGAAGTTAGGAAAAATACTCATCACAGAAGGCATATCTAGTCAGTTGAGTAACCAAAGCTAGAATTAGTAGTATGTATGGGAAACACCATAGACATTGGGTCTCTGATTTTTTTAATGCTTGCTTCTTTTGGTTGAGCAAATAGATATCACAGTACAGTTTTGATCTAGCCACTTTTTGCCATGCCTTCCACTCTACAAGGGGGACCTAATATTACCACCTGATTTCTGTAACTCCCAAGACTACTCAAAAGATTAATTAAATAAAACCTGTAAGGCATTTTTTACTTCCTGAAAATTCTTGTAAGTATGCAGGATGATACCCATAAGTTATTCTAGATATTTAATATTCAATTCAAAATCTTAAATTATATTTGTTACTTCTGCAGGCTGCAAGCTGCTTTTTCAGTACCTGCATACATAATGCATACATCCATCATGATCATGTACATACAGAGAGAGAGAGAGAGAGAGAGAGAGAGAGAGAGAGAGAGAGAGAGAGAGAGAGTTAGTTCCTGATCCATTGAAGTCTTAGAAGAATTTACAATTGTAATTTAATTTCTTCGCCATCACTAGGAGATCAGGATAATTTAAATTATGTAAGGTAGATTAGTAGAAGAGGAGCTAGTGGATAGAACACACCCCCTTCAGAGGCCATACTGTGTCCTGTGAGGCCATACTGTGGAAAAAAGTGAGCAGTAGTGAACTGTGTGCCATCTTTTTGTTTTTGTATTGTTGTCTAGCTGCACAGCGGCAAGGCTGAGATTTCACTCCAGCAGGACTAACCAGTTTTTGTGTAGCACCCACAAGACTCTGTGATTCAATTCCATCTACCTAGCATCAACTCTGCAGCAGCCACAGAACGGGGCATTTTGAGATTGCTTTCAAGCTAGACATAGGGCTAAATAAGCCTTCACATTGGCTAGCTCATTCTGCTTTCCCAAGAATCCTGTGGCGTCAGCTCCTTATCGAATTCTCCAAGGCCAGAAACACTCTTGATCTCCATCAAATGAAGAGATGCAAAGTCTGAGCCACAGAACAGTTGATTTTATTGATATATTTTCCACTATTATATCTGCATTTTTAAATGACAAATTCTAGCTTGTTCAAATATTGATTTAGATAAAATTGAAAGTTTTTACTTTTATTTCTGATATCAGTGCAATAGGAAAGAATCTGTTCTTACCCATCAGTACAGCTGAGTTAATTTGATATGTGCCTGTTTTAGAATACTATGCATAGCTATCCCAGGAGACGTCAACACATTAAATTCCATTATCTCTGCTTCTTCTCCTGGTCCTTACCTATCATAGTTTTTATCCTCTTTTCATGGGTTTATTGCTTCTAAATACACTTTGTTAAGACATGTGCTGTGTTTAAATTCTACAGTGAGAAGGAAGCAGGTGCCCAGAGGTGGTGGTGGTGTTTTTCTTTCTTTTTACAAGTCTCCTGCTTTATGCCACTTTGTAGACAATATTGTCTGTCATGCCAAGGAGCCCAGCTTCATGCCGAGGAGCCCAGCTTCTTCCAACAGGAGTGGCACTCCAAACCAAGGCAGTCAGATCCCTTTCCCTGATCAGTGCTGGCAATCATAGATGCTTAAAAATTGCAAGGAGACAGAGTGCCTTTCCACTTAATCAAATAAATCGAGAAAGAAAGATACAGTCCTTTGTCTCAACTTTGACTATAGTCGTCTCTCTAGAAACAGCGTGGGCTTTCCTGTACTCTTGTATGAGCTCTGCTGCACACTGATAATAAGAAAACTTGGTCCATGGAGCGGAATCAGGTCTGGTGGCCTGGATGTCCTGAGTTAAGACTCCCCCAACGCTCACTCATTTCTGCCAGATGATACACCAGGCTCTATGATGCTGCCGTTGAATATGCTTCCCATGGTAGCCAATGTCAGCTAGACATTCAGACATACTCCTCTTCTACTAAACTGTTTCTTCCTATGAAAGATACTCTGTGCCCGCATCAAGCCTTTCTCCTCCTTTCACATCTTCCCTCTCAGCTTTATTTACCATGAAGATATTGGTGTAGTCTGACCCTTCTCCTGATGTCCTGATATCCTTCCAGACAATTACTGAGGACTGGCAAGTGCTATCTCTGACTTAATTGGGCCCCCATATCTCTGCAGCTTTATTTCCCCTACCTGCTAAATTGGTCTCCTGCCTCCAGTCATTGCCAGCCAAGGTTGTCCTGCATGCCTCTGACATAATTATCTAACTGCATATCTCTCATCCCTCTGTTCCTCTAACTAAAACCCTTGGCTAGCCCTCTATGTCCTCCAGCCTAATTTCCAGACTTAACTGAATCCTAGTTTTTGTCAGGTGGAGTCATCTCCCATTACACTTACATGACATTTTATCGTTTACCCACACCAGGAAGGTCACCATTTCTCAGAAACACAGCAAAATATGCCTCTGTACATTTTCATCTGCCATGACTTGTCACTCTCACTCCTCCGCTGAGGGGACATCTGCCTTACTTTCCAACTCCATCTCGAGTACTCATACAATAAGGGATTTTTATTTTCTCTGTGCTCCCAGGGAACCTTCTACTATGCCTCCACTGTACGTTTCTGCAATGTAGCTCTTCCCTTCACTTGATTTGCAAACAGATTTATGGTCTGGCAGCTTCTCTTAGCCTTCATTTTATTCTTTGCTTGACACTGGGTACACGTGGTATTTAAACTTCTTAATAGTCTCAGTCCCCATGCTGGTACATAGTGCTTGTTGAACAAGTGAATGAGAAATAAATATTTGAATAGCAAGAGTAGGGATGTATGGTTCATCTACAGTGTTTACTTACTCCTTTGTTGACTGTATATTTATCACAGTGCCAAACAGTGTGCTTTGGGATTTGTAAAATGGGAACAGCCCTTAATAATACTTAGCTTGCTAAGCCACTTGTGTTCATAAGTGGCTCAATCATGTTTTGTATCCAGAGGCTGGACCTGGGATTTCTCACCGATTTGCTTCTGTGGTGGAAAAAAAATGTCCCTTACTTTGTCATAATTCTTACTGTACTCATAATTTCCCTTTCTTTGATATTGAGAATCATTGCTAAATCAAAGTGGCTGCCGCTTGAGTGTAAGAAGATTGGAATGTGTGTTTAAGCTCAAATCCCTGTAGCTATTTTCTTTTTTGGGCATACAGCAACACCTAGTGGATTTGTGTATTATTTCAGAAATGTAGAAAAAGGGTTGCTTATTTTCTTTTTCTTTTCTTGTTTAACTACTGTTTATTTCTTTTCATTAGTTCATAGAAATACATGCTGAGGAATAAATGTTGGTCCATAAAAATCATTCACCAATTAACTAAATAATTTACATAAATATTAAACATTTTATATTACAGAATATTCATAAGGACTCTAATAGAAGCCTTTTGTAGAAAATCCACCTTTTTCATAAGTATAAATTTTTCTGTTTATACATATGTATATTTGCCATATCACAGAAATATTTTTTTATATTCTTTAATCTGTAGATAAAAATACCTAATATTTATCACATCCAATTTTACTTTGTTAGTAAGCTATTCATACTTGCCTTGGTGACATGGAATCATAGTTACATATGTAAATTACTTCTTTGAATTTATACATCATGATGAAATTTTAATGAGCAATTTACTCTACCTTAATTTGGTCTAGATAAACATTTACATCAAATATTTAGTTTTCCTTAAAACTGTATTATTTTCCTTCCTTGCTTATTGAAGATTACAGCTAAATCAAAGGAAGGTTTGGGGACTGCTTTCCTTTTGTCCTCTCATGCTGTTGGCATTGCTTACTGTTACAACACTTTCCCTTCCATGTTTCTCTCTACTGTTGACTTCTGTCTTGATGCTTGTTTTCTGATTTGGACTAAGTTCAGGTAACCAAGTCTATCAAGTAAGTAGTAGTTGCACATTCCACAACGTTCTTAATTTTAGGCTGTTTCCATTATACTTTATTGACTACACTGTTTCACAAGTACCTAGATTTTGAGAAGAGACATGGCCCACTAGTGTAAAATGCAGGTTTAGTGGTTCTATTTTTGCTTTGTTAACCACTGGGCAGCCTCTTTTGTACTTTACTTCTGAGTCATGCACAAGCAAATACTCAGTCAACAGGTATGCATTGTACATCTACTCTGCTGCTTCCTTCACGGTCATTACTTCTCCCTTCATAGAATCTGATGTCAGAATAGAGGGATGTGTTTATAATGACATTGACTCGCAGTCAGCAATGGGCTACATATATGTTGCATCCCTCAAAATCATATTACCTAGTGATGTCATAGCAATCCTTACTCTGTGATGTCACAGAGTATCCAGAACCAGCTTCTCTTGTTATATTGTGCTACATCCCAAGGCCTTAGTTTGTTTTTTTATCTGTCTCTCTTTTTTTTTATTACCTTATGTCCTCATAAACCAGGATCTCATTAATTTCCCAAACGGATCTTGTCCTACTGCCTTAGCCTCCCAAATAGCTAGTCGTGTTCCAGGTTTGTGTCAGTAGACATGTCTAGATGATAATATATTTCATTGCAAATATCATGCATATCTATTTTTATTAAAATTTTATAAAGACACTTTGTAATATTTACTTAGTTTCCAGTTTCATTTTAAAATCGAATTTTATTTCCCCAAATATCCAGCAGGCAAATGCATAGGATTTATTAGTCCTAAATTTGGTTCAGTCATTTTATCTAAGAAGGAGATTTTCAAACCTTTGTGGCTACTAACTTGAAGGTTATTGGCTTTCTTTTTTGTGCCCTTGGTGTCTTAGCACATTTAGCAAAATGTTTAGTGGGAATAGCATCAAAATATGCATTTGTAACTTCTCCCTTTTCCTTTAAAGTAACAAAAAAAAAAAACCAATTCTCCCTAGAAAAAAAATTATTTAGGAATGTAAGAGAAATACTGATTTGGGACTTATAAAAAATACATCTCAATTTTTATTAGTTCATTCAGTACTCCTTTTTGAAATGGGGTGAGGTGTTGTCTCATGTATTCAAGGGTGACATTAGACTTTGGATTCCTCTGCCTCTACTTTCCTGAGTGCTGCAGGCATGTGCTACCATGAGCAGTGTAATTCAACAAATACTTCTTGATATCTACACTGTGCTCAGGCGTTTGGAAGAATAATGCAATAATGGGCATCGTCACTAGCATTCACTCCAGAGATGAACATGTCACTCAAATAGAGAAATTGTTATTTCTAGGACAAAAAAAAAAAAATAGGAAATGTATGTTCTGGGAAAAATCCTGGTGAGATATAACTAAGTGGTTTATTAGTAAATATTGTTAATTATGAAAATAACAGATGACAATAACAAAATGCTGAATGTTTACCAGCATACCATCTCAAAAGAGAAGTGTTTCTCTAGGTAGACACTAACCTCCTTAAGATTAGGGCTTATGTTATAAATATCTGAAAGCCCTGGAAACGAAAAATTTGGCATTAGTTTCATTTTTCCAGAATTGTCCTGTCAGAGCACATTCATGTTTTTCTGTAGTCATGTAACAGGAAATGTTGAGGCAACATAGTACAGGGAAGTAGGTGCTCTCTGGATTTGTGACAGAAAGCCTGCAATAAAATGCTAATCTTTGTACACATTCAGAAAGTACCGAGCTGTCTGTCTATTGCTGTCATTATTTAGCACTTGAATGGCCTCTTGCATACAATTTTGTACAGTGTATTAGTTATTCTTTGTTGCTGTGATGAAATATGGTCAAAAACAACTCATAGAAAAAGTTTATTTTGGCTGACAGTTCCAGAGGGCTGGATTAGGGAAAGCATGCCATGCCAGCAGGAACAGGAAGCTAGCCAATGACATCTTTATCTACAGACAGGAAACAGAGTAAACAGGAAGTTCGGTGGTGACAGACTTCCTCAAGGAAGGCCATACCTCCAGAAGTTTCCCAAATTGTGCCATCAACTGGGGACCCAGTTTCATGGACATTTCTCATTTAGGCCACACTCAGGAATGACATTTTCCTGTTAGAATGTGACGATTAGGGATGCTTTAGGTGACATTTGTCTGCTGTTGTCATGATGCCAGGCTGTCTGTCTTTCTTTCAGGCATCCTCTGGAACTTGCAGGCCTGATATTTCAGAGTCACCTGAGTTGCGTCAGAAGTCACCATTGTTTCAGTTTGCAGAGGTAATGTTTGCATCTTATGCCTAATTAATCAGGGAGTCATTTATAAAGCGAGCTTAAATTTGGACTACTGACAGCTAAGGAGAACAGCAAAGAATTCTAGCTCAATTAATTATAAATGAGAGCATATACTGAAAGACTGTAAGAGGTATGGATCTCCAGGGGCTTTTTGTTTGATTAGTTTTGAGATAGAGCTTCCCTATATAGCTGGGCTGCTATCAAACTCATGATCCTGCCCTAATTTGCCAGCAGCAGGGATTACAGATATGGACTTCTCTGTGGTGGTCTAGAGATTTTAGTTGAGAAATAACTGTATGTTTATGAAAGCTTCTTAAGTCATATTAACTACCATAATTAATCTAGAAATATTATTAAAACACAAATTTAGATTGCTAGATTAAAAAATAGAATAAACTCAACTGTTATGTATACTTGATATTGTAGCATGAATTTTGCCAGAGTCTTCCATCACAGGACAGAACTACTAGCTTGGTGTCATTGTCGAAGCAAAGATTAAAACTGCTTCTGAAAACATGTCAGTTAATCCTAGGACTCAGTATAAACTCTATCTGCACCCCCCAATCATTTAGCCACGTGTTCTTTTCTTGATCATTTAAATTTTCTTTTGTTTTCCTGTCCTGCCACAGTTTGGTGCAGGACAATCATATTTCTCACATTTGTCTGTCTGTCTGCATTGGCACCTCCTGCCAGTCCTTTGAGAATATTTACACTATTCCTAGCAGCTTTGTTTTTATCACCAGAATGTTATAGTATGTATTTGTTCATGATACATATCTGCCTTTTTCTGTCCTTGACTGAGGACTGGCATGAGTTTGAGTTGTTTTCAATATCGACTTCCTCAAGGACATAATATAATGGAGAAGTCATACTGTGGTCCTTTTTCAACAGACACATGCTGATTGAGGTTGGGGCCCAGCTTCAAGCAGAGATGCTTATTCAGTGGTTCTCAAAGTCCCAATGATAGAACAAACTCTATAAAGTTCTATTTGAAATTTTGTACGTATTAGGATATGTGCATGTTGAGGCCTTTATAGCACATATAAGTTTCCAAAGACATCTGTGACAATTCTGCTTTGATATGTGAAAGGTCTTGGTATTCTTTAGGAGACCGTATTTTGTCACTAATTGAAATGATACTTTATGTTAACATTTATAATAGTATCCTTTTGTTTAGAACTCATTAAATGCTTTTCAAAAAATGGAGATGGATTTTAATAGTGGTTCTGTTTGATTCACTATCTGATTTAATTCCTGAAGAAATATATTTAGATTTGGTTTTCCTTTTATATGATTTGTTCGGTTTTTTTCTTAAAGTTAATGAACAGCTGGTATAAATGAAAAGAATTTTTGGAAGAAAATCCTATTAATTTTATAATTCCTAAGACTGGAGGAAAGTCCTTGAAGCTTTGTATAATGTAGTGTATCAAACTTGCACATAGTATTACCTAAGATTTAGAGTGGTGAATGGACCAAGAAGTTACTCAATTTCAACCTGAAATGTCTTCAAATCACTTAAATATTATCCTTCTTTGATTTTTTTCTATCTAGTGTATATTTATTTTTAAAAATCCTATCTAATTTAAAAGATAGATTTGAAAATCTTCTAATGGCCTCAGAAGTAAATTGTTTCAACAGTTCAGTCAGTCTTTATATTAATCGTGTCTCACCTTTGATACTATCTTGTCATATGACCATAATGTTCTTTTAAAATTTCTGAGTTGGGATCAAGGTGCATTCATTGCTTATTAAGCACTCTGTGTGTGATGATTAATCACATTCCTCTATATTCTTCAGGGAACTGCAAGTGAGCTAAAACGGTAATGCCCAAGGCTTCTTCTCATGTCTCCTCACTTTCTTCCTGCTCTATAACTGAGCTTTGTCTACTCTGAAACAAAAATTCATAACTGACTTTACTCTTAGTATATTCCTGCAAGTGTTTCATCCTGCCCTCAGAGCAGTTTGAGGGTAGCATGGTTACTCAATGAATACATTGTATGGAACTGCAGAATTTTCTGTGTGACACAGAAGTGTGTATATGCATTGATGGGAGGCTACATGTGTTACAATGGAAGGAGATGGCAGGGAAGAAGATGAGTATGGAGTTCGGTGGGTAAAATGCCAGCCTCATAAGCATGAGAACCAAACATGAGTACTTTCCTGTCTGGTCTCCATGAAACAGTGAGTTTGGAGTTCTGTTGTAGATGGTTTAAAAAATAATGTGGGGGAGAGTGATTGAGGAAGGCAACTAACATTAAACCTTATTGCCTGCATACATGTCCACACACAGAGAAGGCAGTGCATTTGTATTTGAACACTTGTGTTCTGGTCTATGCCAGACAATACATGTTTTAGGCTTGTTTGTTTCTCATCATAATTCTATACAATAGGCACTAATATTATCATTAATGTACAGTGGGGAACAATAAGTCTTGGAAAGATTAATTGAGGTCATGTAAAAAATCTCAGATACCCAGACCCCACTTCCATGTGCATCCGCCTTACTGTTTGACAGCTGCCTCTGTACAAAAAGCAGCTTGGGCAGTGTCAGGAAGTGTCGCTTTGTCTACTTATAGCTTTGAGATTTTAATACTGTGTTTTCTCACTTAGAAGGCAGGTCGTCAAAACAAGGTTTCTCTGCAGCCCAGGCTGTCTTGGAACATGCTCTGTAGACCAGGCTGACTTCAAACTCAGCAATCCTCCTGCCTCTGCCTCCCTAGTGCTAGGACAATGGGTATGCACTATCCCCAGCTTTAGTATTATGTTTTTGAAAAATTCATTGAAAGAAATTCATCCCAGCAATTCTATTTAATACCATTTGATACACACCCGATAATCTTATAAGGGGTGTGGCAAATGAGCCAGACTTTGTCCTTTGTTCTTTACAACCATCATCTTCCTTTATCATTTTGTGTTGATTTTGCCAAGAGGGATTGAGAGTGACAGCTTACTTGTGGATACACATGAAATACGTGGCAGAATCTAGTAGTGCAGTATAGTCAAGATTTCCTCAAACATTAACATGGTTTCCATGTCTTGTTTACTCTCAGATATCCTCAAGGACATCACACCCCGATGCTCCTTCAAAACAGTGTCAAGCATCAGCATTGTTTCAGTTTGCAGAGGTAAAGCCTTCATTTCTTCAGGCCTATTAGGTTCAGACATCATGTCCATCTTTGGAAATGCTGAAAAGGAATCCTGATAATATGTGTTGAACTTTAGGCATGTTCTTTCCATTATTAGCATAATGTACAGAATATTATGGCCTTTTGTTGCCAGTGGTGTAGTCACAGTCAACTCAGCTCCAGGATTATAAAATGATTATTTTATAAGCATTCATTAGACTACATATACAGCACGCACTTACCAGGGATTCATTTATTTCCTTTACCTTCTTAATTTACGTTAATCTTAAAACAAGAAAACGTGCTGCCAACATGAATACCGTAGGATTCTAGTTAATTGTTTGCAGTAGTAAAATTAGTTGCTATAATTGATAAATAACTTTCTCAAAGCAAATACAGTAGTGAATATGACTTGTTAGATTGTCACTATGTAGCTGTCCACATGTAGCCAAGGCCAGTATTTTCTTAGAGTCTAATCTTTGGCCCTGCTCAGATCAGGTTTTGCATCATCTCCAGTTTCATCGGCTTGTCATCCAGTTAGCACTCACTAAACCATATTTTTTGGTTGGGCTGCTTGGTTTGCCTCGGTGTGCTCATCCCTATAGAGGTATATGACAAATAGTAAGCTGGACACAGATCGTGAAAATAAGATCCTGCCTGCTTTAGGGCCTTATACTTTTCCTTTTCATTAATTCCAAGAAAACTGAATATCAGAATGTAAGTAATGCTTTATATAATTGAAAGAAAATGACAGGCAAGATGATTCTGTTTAATATTGATGCATAGAATCACTTTGATTCATTTGAATAAGAAGTGCTGCATAAAAGAAATGTAAAATGATATCCTTTTGGCAAGGGAAAACCTAGTGTTTCACTTTGAATATGAGAAAAATTACTTTTGAGTCTTATATTTTTTAAAAAAATAGGCTTCTTCATCTTGGGACCCTTCTGAGAGTCAGAATCAGCTGGCCTGCTTGCGTCAGGCGACACTGCAGCTCTGCTATGGTAGTTGCTTTACTTGTTGGGGACTATTGTATATAACTAGTCACAAAATGCACAATATTATTTCATGAAGAACAATTTGCTTGACGAGTCTGAACACATTAATATTTTATAATTTTCCGTTCTGATAAACAGACTGCTCATTTCATTGTCTGGTGGAAATAGTTTTGTTTAATATCATTTTCTCATTCTTTTCCAGTTATTGATATGCACTTATTGCTGCTAAATATTTTTCAATAGTTAAAGAATGCTGGTGTGTTGACTGAATTTATTTTAGTGTTGACATCTAAGCCTTTCCCACTCAGTTTTTCTGAAGCATCTCATACAATAGAATTTATTTGCTAGATAGTCTGTCTTCACCTTGTAGCATGAATTAAAAAGATGTGGTGTCTTATCTTTGGTATACCTGATATTTACATATTAATTATCAAAAGTATCCAACTTAATATAAAATGTCAGTGTGGAATATCTTGGCCAATGTGTGTACCTAATAGAATGATTAAGTGGCACTTAAAAGATACTATCACCAGATCATTAGCAGCCCCTGAAGACCTAGATAAGGGTTGGAAGGCCAAATTGATGGTTTAAGAGTCCCTGTCCTATGGTTCTGACGAGTGAGATCAGTAAATCTCTTAAAGGAAGTAGTTTGTGTTCAGCGCACTCCCCTGTCAAGTGGCAGAAGTTGGTCCTTGCCTCTCAGTTGTACTGTTTTCCCCACATAGCAACAAAAGTCTTACTAGTCTGTGGGATTTGAGGAAGCTTAAGACTGTTAATTTAATAGCTGTTTGAAGGAATTGTAGCATAAGTCATGCATGGAGGATAACCCAGACTGGATAATGTGAACAAATACAACTTCACTCTCCCGAAAATGTGATGTCGTCCTTACCCAAGGCTTTCTAATGTCTGAGCAAATTAAACAAAGCATGGCACTTGGGGTTAATTAGCAGTATGTGTTCTACCTGCTTTACATAAGAGAAGTCTGTCCCTATCTAGAGAGTCATAACTTGTCTGGTTCTTTTTCTTGTGTTGGATCAGAACATTAAGCTTTAATCTAATATTTTACCATCTGACCATATTGTCATCCAATTGGGGGCTGGCGTACATGAGGCTACAGTAGAGTTAACTAAATGAGCTAATAAAAGCTGTCTGCTAAATTCTACAATGAACATACATGTTTTAAAAATAAAGCACCTTCTAATCGTTGTGATAATCCCCTTGTTTTTATAATTATTTCATGAGACAATATTACCTTTGAGAAATTCTTTTCCTACTAAGTCCATAGCAAAGGTTTTTATACTTTAAAATACACCAGTGTCTCCCCTAAGGCTTGCTCAAACACAGAAAGATTCTTATCCCCAGGACCTGTGATCACCCAGGCTGAGATTAAGCCTGAGAACTCACATCTGCACTAGGATTCTTTTTAGAGAGCCACAGCTTGAGGCTACAGTTCTCCAGTTGCTGCTAGCTTGCAATGTATTAATTGTTATTGTTAGTGCACTTTCTCGTTCCCATTGTTCTTATGAGGAGAGGGTGGAAACAGAGGAAGCAGATTAACTGTTTGGTAGAAAATTACCATTTTATATCCCCATCTGTTTTCTGAGGAGTTCTTGGTCCTATTATTACCTACTTAAGAAGGGAGTCAACATTTATGTTTTTAGGAAACATTTAACTCTGCAAAAGTGTTTAGTTTTGAAATATTTATTTATAAGATAAACACAAGAAGTATTCCCAGAAAGCATTCCTGCTAATTTCATTTATAAGCTTTTTGGAGGCATTCAGTTGTGTTCTCTAGAAATGGGTTATTTATTGTGAAGTATAATTATCAAAGGAAATACTTGCTATGAGCTCTGGCCATTTTTCTTAAAAGTTATAAACGGATTTTGTTTTTCTTTCATAGCAAGTCCTAAATTCCTGCCTTGAAAGCTAAGAAGGACTTTTCCTTTTCCTTTTCCTTTTCCTGTCCTGTCCTGTCTTGTCTTTTCTTCTTTCCCTTTCTTTCCTTTTCTTTCCTTTTCTTTTTCTCTTCTTTTCCTTTCTTTTCTTCTCTTTTTAACCCAGTTTGGTTATCTTAAATCCTGTTGAAATTAATGTACACAGAACCATGGCTCAGTAAAGTAATTTTGATTTTTATAGTTTTCTTATGGATGTTTATATTAAAGAAGATAAAATAATACTCCTGCTTTATAAGATCTAGAAAGAAATGGAGCACAGAGATTGCCTGCCCCTGTGTCAGTCAGCCTCCTCTTTCATTTTGATACTCATATTTCATCTAGATTCATCTTAGCCCATCCAGTGAGCTATCACTCTGTGGTCCTAAGCTCTAATGTGTTCAGTTGATCAAAATAAGTTTCCTATCCGCATTGTTGTTGTTCACAGGTAGAGAGGCATATCAGTCACTTTAGCTCTAGTTCCTGAAGATCAATAGCTGAATATAATGTCAGAAAGGTGCTATTGTTTTCCATTATTTAATAGGTTTAAAAGACTTGGCCAAAGTGCACATTCTCTGTCTGATGTGTGGCTGACTCTTAAACCTATATATCTTTGCCCTGAAAAATAACATACTTACTAAAAAGATACAGGTAATCTTTATGATTTAGACAAATAGATTTGGGTTCTTTTAGAAGATATTTACCTTGCTAGTATATGTAGAACCATAATCATACTAAATTTAGGGTTTTGTCACAATAGGATATAAGCAATAGGTACACATTTAGAGCCTTCATTTTCATGATAGACTACTTAATATGTTACAGAATATTGTGTTCCATAAAAACACTGTATACTTCACTGCAACTAATCACAGAACATAATATGTGTTTTATTGGAAGCGTTAACATTTCTTTTAAAGTAAGCGATGGCAGCTATCCTCAGAGGTCCCATTTATTTATTTATTTATTTATTTATTTATTTATTTATTTATGCAGTTATTTTCTTCTAGACTAGTGTCTATAATAACTTAAACAATTGCAAAAGATTTCAACATCACCTAATTTGACTCTGATCTTTACTACCTATTTCCCTTGTATACTCATGCACCTCAAAGAGATCCAAAATGAAGATTTTTTTAACATCCAGAATGATAATTTTTCTTATCATTTTTCCATGTATTTCAGATACTATTTAATCTATCCTCTTACTAACCATTATGAACAGATACTGTTTATCTGAATATTACATAATAGTTAAAACAATGGAGTTAACAGCTTGACAAGCACCATACATACTGAGGAAAATACTCACAGCCATGAGTACACAATATGAGTTTTCTACCAGTGCAGCAATCACACACTTGATGAGTAGGAAGCACCATTTAGGCCAGCCATTGGTAAACAGACATTGATGATATTGTTCTTACTTAAAGGGGAAAACATATGTCCCTTACATTGGAATTTTTTTTTTTTGCAGGAGTGAACAGTAACAAAGTGACAAATTAACATTTATATGACTTATTCTTGAAGTCAAAGCCACCATCGCAAATAAAATTACTAAAACAATGTGTGACATTAAAAGGAAGTAGGCCCTAGACAAAATCTCAGAAGAAAACTAATATTCATAGGATCACTGTAAAAAGAAGCCAACAGAAAAGATTAGCAAGGAATGGCCTCAGAGGTCAATCTCCAGGAATCCAAGTCCAGGGAGGAGTTTCCCAACAGCAATGACATCAGCAATGTTAGGTGCTACAGAGAAATCTAGAAAAAGACTGAGACATCTTAAATATATGTCCAGTCTGTTATCAACCTCTGAAAAAATATTCACTCGTAAAAAAATAGCATTTAAAAAAATGTTTAAGAAAGTCATTTCATGGAAATATTGTAAGGACAATTTGGAAACATGAACCATTCACATATATTCATACTTTTAGAAATCAGGTGTTTAAGCAACTTTTTAGATATTGTCTTATAGCTGTGAATAGGTAAACATCTCTAGAGTTTTTTTTTTTAAAGACAAGCTGTCCTACTGTGTAAGAACACTTCAGCAGTGTTTTCACGGAGGGCCAAGAGACCTTAGTGTGAGCTATACTTCATGAGGCACTGGATATAGTAGACATGAAGTGCAGACAAGTAGTAACCGAAATCATGAACCAAAAGGAACAGCAGAGGGAGCTGAAGGAAGAGGTACAGAGATGGGCCTATGTAGTGCAGCGCTTCCCAGCATGCTGTCTCTCAGGAATGCTTGCTTATGCAACAAAGTTGATAGTCTACAAATTACAAAATTTAATACATTGTATCCTCAGACATTTCATCTCTAGAGTATTCAATTTCATTCTGAAGCCAATTTTGGAATTGTACTAAAACAGTTTATATTTGTTAGTGATCATGATAAATTATAAGTACTGATTGTTAAACCATCTAAGAGATGAAGTACAGCTTGGGAACCTTGTTACTCCCTAACATGAAACCTAATCCCCACAGTGCAATACTGGGCAGACTTTCTTGTACTTTAAAGGTACAGCAAATGAGGTTCAGAGTGCTGATTTTTTGCTTAAGTCTATATAGCAGAAAATAATGAAGGTATGACTGCCTGTCTCAGAAGCCATGCTAGAATCTTGGTTCAGGAGAACCAAGGTCCTTCCTTCCTTAATTTACTAAGAATCAGTGATAATAGCTTGTTAGTTTTCTCTTAGACTAGTGGTAGGTGAACAATTAAACTCAACTTGTTCTAGAAGTAGTTAAGAAGTGCTATGCTTCAGTGAAAACTTGCCTAGTAGAAAATATTCCAAACTTGAGAAAGATGGAGCTCCTTAATCTGTCTACAGGATGTGATTAGAATGACCTACTAAACCTATGAAAACTGTAGCATCTAGGAAGAAAAATCTTCATAACCTCCGTTAGCTAGACCTTTGTTTTTTAATAGCCTACCCAACACATCAAATATGTGCTTCTATAAAGGGCTCTTATTCTCTAGGTATTATAGAGAGAGTCCCCTTTACCAGTGAGCACCCATGAATGTCATCTGTCCCAAAGTTGACATTCTGTACTATTACCCGTGGTTACTAGGCCACCTACTGCAAGTTAGTGGGCCAGAATTCCTCCTGAGAAATTAATACAATATACATAATACTGAGAAAGCTTTGTATACACTGAGAAAGAACTCAGAATTGTAGAAATGGAGGATGCTTAGACCATAGCTTCTTGCTCTGATGATGACGACTTCTTCAGGTGAAGAATGCTATGTTCATGTCCTTCCATGTGTATCTCCTTCTCAGCTGTTACTAAGGCTATAAATGGAAAAGGAAGTTTTCATATGAAATAAAGAGTGGTGTTGTTCATTCATAGTAGTGCCCAGATACTGTAGAAAGTATATAGTCAGAATAATGTCATATAAGCTGATGAACCCAGCAGAGTGCAGGCAGATTCTTAAATGTATGGGGTCTGTTAGTTTTGGAGTATAGTTTATAAATGATCTCTTAAGTGCAGTTCGAATTTTTTATAAAATTCTTACCCTTCTCCAGCTCTATATTTCCTACCACGTAATGAGTTCTTTCCACAGAAATCCCAAATATTTCCTTAAAAATTAATTGATTGGTAAATGTAAAATAATCCTGTATCTGTTTCTATTTGGCCAACTGATGAGTTAGTTCTTAAGTAGAAATCAACATGCAAATCATGCTAAAGTTAAATTTAGCGTTGGGATAATATTCTTGTCATTATATAGCTATCATAGCTACACCTATGTTTGAGCAGCTCAAATGGTTCTCAAAATGATTGTTCCAGATTTGATCTAGCTAAAGCAGTTTGGTAGCTGGGAGCAATGTTAGTCCTATCTACTTAAGAAAATTTCTAATTGTATATGTAGGAAACCAAAGATTCTGGCATCAAAATTAATACTGTTTATGTGGATTATTCTCTGTATAGATCTCTTCAAGCACTTCGCAGTTTGGTGGCACTGAGCCTGTGAAACGCTGTGGAAATTCTGCACTCTTTCAACTGGCAGAGGCAAGTCATAAGGAGTTAAGATCTGCAGATGTGCAAATCCCAAAATAATGATAATAGTGTTTCTTAAACTGTGCTGTCTCGTCCATGACCACAAATACAACATATCTGTGTTTCAGCAGTGAGAGGGCTACCTTTCCATCTACAATAGGGAATGTTGCTACTCAAAGTCATCAGGCACTGATAAAGACTTCCCAAGGACATCATAAAAGTTGTTTCACTTATTTGTAATAAGGCAAGTTTTGTCTGTCTCAGATCTGTAAGTCTTAAGATAAACAAGTTTAAATAAGTCTAGCCTGAACACCAAAACTTTTTTTTTTCTGATTTTCTTAAACCACTTCTAAATCTCTAAAATGCACCACCTTTAGTCAGTGTGATATGCGGGCATGCACATACCATTCAGATTTCATACTTATAGTACTGGCCTGACATTGAGAGACTGTCATTAACGTAGTGATATTAGAGCATCACTCACATTTGATGTGACATGCTACTATTGCTCCACAGGCAAAGGAGAAGCTATGCGGCAGTTGGCAGAACATGTTGACTTCTGTCATGTTGCAGCTCTGTCTAAAGAGAATGTGTAGGGGGGATTTCATTAAAGCCAGGGCCCTCTCAACTGGTATATGAAGGAGATGATGAGAAACTCTAATGCTAAATCTTTGCTGCTTTTTGTTTTTCCTTCTGTTGTGGTCCCTCTGGGTTCTTTTGTGAGTGGCATGGTTCTTTTATAAACTGAGCTTAATGAGATTATCTATTATTTTAATCATAAAAATCTGAGAGTTTGAAATCTTTATGTTTGCATCTTTATATTGGGCTTTTAAAGCTAAGCCAGATACTAGTTAGGAATATAAGGCCCTGAAACAGTAGCACTAGATACAAACACTAGAACAAATTAATCCATTGTATCAGATGCCAGGCTTAACATGGATCTTGGGCAAAACAAATTCAGACCCAACTGGAGGACCGTGAAAACCAGAAACACTGAGGAAAACTCTGAAGACAGCAGGGACTGGTTCTAAAAGGGGCTTCATGAGTTAGCTAAGGTCTTTTTCAGATATGGCCAACAAAGAGAGCTCCTCTATACTTAACCTTGAAACAGATCTCAGTTAGCAGAGACACCGTTATGGATTTTACAGACTCTAGATAGTCAAAACAACTTGAAATGACCATTTTTTCTTAAATAATATGAATATATGGGCCATCTGCTTTTTTCTGGTTATATTATTTCTCTTTGTGCATACACATGTATAAAGTATGAAGTATTAAACAACACCAAAATATAAAACAAACCAAGTTTGCACGTAACATTTATCTTTATTAATCTGTTTTTGATGGTAACATGAACCTATGAGATGTTTTGCTATGCAGAATGCTAAAAGAGGGAAGTCTTCTTTGTCATTTTCTTTCCGTCATAAAAGGGATTTCTTATTAAATCAGAGCTCATTTAAAAAAAAGTATTCTTGTAATTTGTAGGGATGCATCCCAAATATGAAACAGATGCTATGGTTTAACAGATGCTTGGATGCTGGTATCATAATTTAAAGGGGTAAAATTACTGAAATAAGGCTATTTCAGTTACAGAAAATCAGCTCGGCAACATTTGAGTAAGAATATGTGTTTCTGATGAAACTGGGTAGCTGAAAAATCATTCGCTAAGATCTTTATTATTATTTGTATCACATGAATCTCATGCCATAAACACTCCAGTTCCTAAGTAAGCATCAAATGCACAGTGGATAAACCAACATTGCTGGTGATCACCAGTGGACCAGTGCTTTCTTTAATTTTTACCCCATATGTAATTCACAGTTTTTTCTTCTTCAGATAATCTATAATCATTTCTGGTACTTCTAAAAAGTAAATATAGAGACTTGAGCTTACACATTCCACAGGGAAAAACATCAAGAAATTAGTTCCAATTTAGTCTGGACTCTTCTCCTTCGCTACCTCCTATACTTTGACAGGCCTCTCATCACTACCTCGATTCCCAATCATCCTAGCAGGTGATGTGTGGAACACCTTGTCTTTCTCCCTCCTGAAGATAGAAGCATTCTCCAGTTTTTGCCCCACGCTGTTAGGAAAAGTGAAGTCAGTTCTACCGTTAAAGATTTAAGCATGGATATGCAAGCAGTATATGCTTATGGTCTGGTGAGAAACAAGAAATGCTCTAGATGTAAATGCATTGTGACATCCTTTACTTCTGACCAAGCACAAACAAAACAAGGGAACTGGCAGCGGGGAGACTTGGAGTAGCTTTCTCTATTCTTAGTTTTGACATTGGAACACTATGTATTTCCCAAGGGTAAAGTAAATAAATAAAAAATAAATTAGTTTGATCAAACAGGAGGCCAGTGCACACTAATGGGGAGGGATTGGCAGGTGGCAGACCTGGGGCAGTCACGTCGGAGAAAATGTGGTAGAGATGCCTTTGCTCAAGAGGTTCTCGAGTACTGCGAAAGACAGGAGTGACAGTCACCTGGGTTGTTCCTCTACAGCTGCCTTGCTCAAAATATTTGTTACTGTTGGTTTAACGAAAACAGAACTAGTCAACTTCTCTTTCTGATCCTATAGAACCCTATTCCAGCCCTGAGACCATATCCCTTCTGATCACTGACAGCCTATCTTTTTGGTATTTTAAATACCACCCTACCTGAGTATACCTTAAGAAAGCCCTTGAGTTATATCAACCAGTGAATAAAGAAAGGATAAATTTATCAGCATATATTACTTACTTATTTGGCACTGCAACAGAATACTTGAGAAACAGCTTAAGGAAAGAGGGGCTTATTTTGTCTTGAAAGAGCAGGGAAGATATGGTGGCTAGGCACAGGAGATACTCAGCCTGTCTCCTTACTGAATAAGAAATAAGGTTAGGTTATAACCCTCGCAGCCCATCCTCCAACAACCCACTACCTCCTACCTCCTAAGCATTTTGAAACCTCCTAAAACTGTTCCATGTGCAAACCTCAACAGCTTCTTTTCTCTGCCACAAGAAACAAGGTTCAAAGCTAAGCACTGCCCCTTCTATAGTTGCATTCCTTGGGCTAGATAAATGGAAGGAAAGAGAAATGAACAGATCTCCCAAAGTTATGGTTGTTGCTTACAAGAAATACAATCTTGGACCTGAGTAGAAGCATATGGCGGTTTGAATAGGAATGGCCTCCATAGACTCATGTGTTTGAATGCTTGGTCAAAAATAAATGGCACTATTAGGTGTGGCCTTGCTGGGAGAAGTATGTCAATAGGGGATAGTTTCCAAAGCTCAGTTCATTCTTGTTTCCTGTGGACCCAGATAAAGAACTCTCAGCTCTGTCTCCAGTACCATATCTGCCTGCATGCCACCCTTCCCTCCACGATGATAATGAACTAAACCTCTGAACTGTAATCAGCGCCAATTAAATGTTTTCCTTTATAAGAGTTGCCGTGGTCATGGTGTCTCTTCACAGCAATATTACCCTAAGTAAGACAAAGTCCCTTCTACCAAGCTTAATAACCTGAAATCCACCCCAAAAACATACATAGTGGAAAAAGAGCCCCTACTTCCACAAGTTTTACACACACAGAGCCAATGATGAGAAGAGGACGAGGAAGAAGAAGAGGAAATGATAGAAGAGGAGAAGGAAAGGGAGGAGGAGAGTAGTACAAACTCTATGATATAGAAGGAGCAAAATCATTTTATATTTATTTTTATTTCTGTGTTCTGTACCTACCTCAGCAGCCAAAACTAAATTCTGTTGGATGTTAGGAGGAGGCAGAAACTTGGATTCTCCTGAAATGTCAGTTTTGGTTTTCAAAGGACCTCCTCACCAGGTGAAGGTTCTGACAGGAACATGTGATTTGACATTTTACTATGTAGATATTTTGATATCTGAGGATGGGCACATGTTTATGTGTGTGCATGTACATGTGTGGAGGCCAGAGACAGCCTGAGTTTTTATTCTCTTCCAGAACAGTCCACTTTGTTTTCTGAGACAGGGTTTCTCACTAAAGCCAGGAGCTCTTTGCTTAAGGTTTCATGTGTTCCCACCTTCCCAGCTCTGGGATTACAGGTACCACTAACGCCTCGTTTTTAAATAGGTGCTGGCAATCAAGCTGTGGTTCTTGAACCGTCTATCCAGCCTCACGATGTGTAGCTTTTAATGTCTGAAAGTGACCTGGAACTCCTCAGCCTTGTTCCGTGTATTTTAAAGGGATCTAACCAGCCAGGAAGGGAGCTTTATGCCGAGATCAGAAAATTGAGAGCAACACAATGCTCTTTGTTCAAGCCTCCACGAGGCTCATACTGTTCAGTTAATCAGTTCCTTATGCCGGCAAGTGCTGAAATGCATTGTTTCCAGTCATTTTGAGATTAATTAGGCTAATCATCTACAGAACAGCTCGGCATCCTCCCTGGGATGACAGTTGGGTATGAGAGTGCTGCAGTTCTGAGGATGCTGTGAAGAGAATCAGAGATAGCTTTAGCTGCATTTTCTTCAAATTCTAGGATTAAATATCTGTAGCACCAATACTAACTGGTTACCAAGCAGAAGAATGTAGTCACTAACAGACAAGAGTGCTCGAGGGCCTCTGCCATGCCAGGGCTGCTGAAGTTACCTACAGACCTGTCTACATATCGTTAGAAGAATGAGAACTAAAACCTATAAATCACCTAAGATCAGAAGTGAAGGAATACTTTACTTTTATATAAGGTGTTGGTTTCTAAGAAAGTGAAAGGGGCTGAGCCTGTCTAAAATCTCTGCTGTTAGTTCTTTTTTATGAAATATTTTAAGTGTTTGTTAAAATGATAGAATCATTTCTTCTTTTTTATTTTATTTTTTATTGAGTGTTTTCTTTATTTACATTTCAAATGTTATCCCCTTTCCAGATCTCCCCTCTGGAACCCCCTAAACCTTCCCGACCCCTACCTCTCTACCACCCACCCACCCCCTCCCACCTTCCCACGCTGCCATTCCCCTACACTGGGGCATCGAACCACCTCAGGGCCAAAGGCCACTCCTCTTACTTATGTCCAACAAGGCCATCCTCGGCTACATATGCGGCCAGAGCCATGGGTGCCTCCCTGTGTACACTTTTGGTTGGTGGTCCAGTCCCTAGGAGCTCTGGGGGATCTGGCCAGTTGACATTGTTTGTTTAATTTAAGGTACTAAGGAGTGTCATTTATTATCTACTGTGTGTTAAGCATTGTTTTGAGAACTTTGTATGCACTCATTTAATTTTTACAACTATGCTCTGAGGCAGGAACTATTATTTGTTTTTCATATTAGGAAACCAGAGAATGTAGAAGTTAAGTAAGTTTGCTTGGTAGCTTGCTTCATTTGTCCATTTGGACAGTATCACAGTCTAGGTAGGAATCCAGATGCTCTGCCTTCCCTAGATTGTGCTCTAATAGCTCTTAAACTTTTCAGTCTTGTTTAAGACAACTATAGAACATTATCTTAGATGCTTGTTATAGGTATGTGCACACTTTGAAGTCTTAAGGGAGATAGTTTACTTCTACCTTTATATGTATGGCTGAAATAACATGTTTAGAGGTGCTGTCAAAAAAATGGAGAAATGGAGCCTAGATTTCCTTTTTAGAAAATCTTGCACATTTGAAAGATAGGTAGCAAGTTACATACCACTCTCTGTGTGCATATATTTCTGTAGATATGTGATTTATTGGAAATTACTGGTATATAAGTCTTGCCCTAAAGGGGAGTGCTCTTTAGTTGCATGAAGATGATATTACAAGAGAAGAAGGGAATGCAGAGCAGCACACTGTCTATTCCATTCTTCTTTATCTCAGTGTATCAACCTTGTTACATCTCTGACAGAAGCTGAAAATAACAGGAGAAACTAAATAGAACGTAAAAAACGTTCTGGTGTCTGGTGATTTCAGAAGAACCAGAAAAGTTGTTATTAACCATATTTATTAAATAAGTAAGGACATAGGTTTTCTCAGAAGCTTCAGCATCTTAATGTTTCTTATATTCTTAATTGCTATAATGATGCATAAATCAAGTAAAAGGTGGGTAAAGATAATTTACTATAGCATCTGTAAAAAGTCATTTATAAAATTGTACATTAAAATGACAGGATCTAAAATCAATATTGAAAAACAGGGAATCCATGAATAATATTGCTGAGCTGCTCTCCCTGCAGTCCTAACACTTCCCATTACTGTTGATGATTAGAGGTGGCTGACTGACGTGTGACTATGTGTAAATGTTGTGGTGTATACCATGGTACCCTCCCAACCACCTCTGACCCAGAACATAGAGCTGCAGAGCTCAGTTTCTAATTCTAAACTTTCAAGTTTTACAAAGGAACCTTTTATTTAGCACGGGTGTACTTATCTTTTGATTCAAGTCTCTGGTTATTTAAACCCCTCCTAAAACTTTTCTTCTCACTCCAAATTACACACACCAGTGTATTTTGGAGGGAGCTGCAATATATAAATGTATTTAATAACTGTTTTTAACAACTTCAGGGATGACATCAGATGGCCATATGGCACCCCAAGAACTCCCACCCATCCAGAATCCACAGTGTCTAAGGAAATAGTCAGTGAAGAAAATGTTTAAGTAGGCCCAAGATTTTCAGCCAACCAAAGATAAAATTGTTCAACATGCTCAGAACTCAGTGCTCAGCGATATGTAGACCACTGTTCTGTGCCCGTTTATCCTCCATGGTGAAATGTCTGATTTCCTTAAGAGTGCTATTGTTGTCAGGAACTGTCGACTGTGTGTATGTGTGTTTTATGGTATAAAACATTCTGGTTTTGATTAATTAGAGAAGAATTGCACCTTAGAAAATACTACCAACTGCCATCTCAGGGTTATAGCTACACTGTTCTGGCCAATAGTAAGCCAGTACAAAATGATTGTAAATATACCTTGGCTGTAAAACATTTGTTTTGTACTAAAAAGCAAAGGTTTTAAAATTAAAACTGATTAATGTCAGTGGGTTTGTTTGCATGTCGCCTTGTTTTTAATGTAGCTGAGTCCCTGACAGTCAACAGTAACAGGCAAAGTCTAGGAGTGGTGTGGCCCGTCTTGCTCTGCTTACTGAGGCTTACAGCCACGAGACTGCTGCTGTGCTGTTTCTTGTAAGGATTTATTAGTTTTCACTCCCATTTCATTGTCTTTTAAGGAAGGAGAAGAACTGGATCACTACTTCACGTTTTTTTTTTTTTTAAAGAAATGCATTTATCTTATCTCCGATTCAGAGGCAAAAATGTGATGTCACATATATTTATTCTCTTAAATCTAGTCCTCCACAACAGACCCCAAGCCTAAAATGTGCCCTTACCTGGACCAAAAAAAAAAAGAGGTTTTCCTGAATCCAGGAATATGAAATGCATATTTTAGCCCCTTGAGTAGTGATATTTAGTTTTTCTTAACATTTTGAAGATGATGATAACTTAACTTGTGCATTGGTCCAATGTGTTGTCTGTGAGGATCAGACTCAGTATTGCAGCTCAGCCTTCCCTTTGAGGAAGGAACTCCATTACCTCCAGCGTACCTCCTTCAGGCCTTTCTGTCTGTATGTTCAGAAGCCAGGGACCACATTTTCATTGCTGTTGGCAGAGGAAGCTTTGAAATATTTGTGATTAATTTTCACTCATACACTTGGGAGGTATAACTAAGAACACTGTGATTGTCGATCAAGGCCTGGCAGTAGTGGGGTGATAATTAGCATTGTTTTTAAAGGTCCAAAAAATAGCTTTTCCCTAGTTTGAATGAAAATGCACTGAAGACTCATGAATTACCTAAGGACTAATGAACATTCAATTTAACACAATCATCTATTGAAAACCTTCTTTAAACCTTTTCAAAGACATGAGCATAGTCTTGGAGGAGAATACAAAGGTGAACAGCCTGTGTTCTATGCCTATTGAGTTATAGCTATTGAAAAATAGAGTAGGACCTAAGGGAACTGACAATAAGTATCAAATATTTATGTCCATCTTTGACTTAAAACATTAACATTTTAAGTTCTTTGAATGCTGCCCTGGGAATTCCATCAGTGAAAGGTGCCCTGATGATTTTTTTATTCTTACTTTGAAAGAAAGTGTTCAATTTAAATTAATAATAGAAGGATAAATTGTCATTTACCGTGTCAGGCACTATTTCAAGGCCTGATTCACAACGAGTTCTTTATTAAAGGGCATCTTGACTAATAATGGTCATTAATTCTGTATTTCCCATAATGCACCTCTGTTCCCTTGAGCTCACATTGCTTTATGTTCTTTTATGCCTGTTGTGTGACTGGCTGCATGTCCATGCATGTGTGTATAACGTAGTTTGCGTGAACATTCCTAGTCTCCATTGGATTATGGATGCACACATTCAAGGTAGACGTAAGTAGACATACTAATATGCCAAAGTAAAACTGGGCACTGGAGAGAAGCTCTGCAGCTAAGAGCCAAGCGACTCTTGTGAGGACCTGGGGTCAGTTCCCCGCACCCCTATGGTTGGTGACTTACAGCCATCTGTAATTTCAGTTCCAGGAGATCCATCACCCTTTTCTGGTCTTTGTGAGCACTAGGTACCCATATGGTACACAGACATACATGTAGGCATACACATAAAGTAAAGATAAATAATTTTTAAACTAATGTTATGTGGCAAGTCTTTTCCTGAGGAGATACAACACACATGTTTACTTACCCTAGAATAACACCACAGTCCAACTTAGTGAACCTTAGACAGCTCACAACAAATGGGGAGTTTCATTGGGGCTGCTTAGAGAAATATGAATGAGGGGTTACTTACATACAGAAGCATAAATGACTCAAAAGACAGCTACATCACCAAAGCCCACCCAATATAGATGGAAACCTGAAGCATACTCCACAGCCTGCTGGCAGCTCATCAGGTTGGGGAGTGTTCTCACAAAGTGCCTCAGTTGATCTAAACCCTTGTAGGCAGCTCTGCTGGTCTCTGTGTCCTTGCAGCTTGACTTGTGACTCTCAGCAGTCCTTACAGTAAAAACAAAATAGTAAAGTAATAGGCAGACAAAAATTTTTCAATTTTTTATGACCGATAACCTCTGAATATATTTGTAATGGCATATGAACTTTATGTTACAAGTAATGAAGGAGAAATAGAAAAGAATTATATCAACAGTTTAAAAGTACTCTTAAATATAGTGTGTGAAAAATCAGTGTGAGTTATGAATGCAAACAAAAAAACCTGGCTGTTTTTCATTTTTTTGGAACTAACAAAAAAATGAAACTGGCTAGTCTAAATTAGAGGAGTCAAAGCTATCAAAAACAGGAAAAAGTAAAACTACGTAATTATTGTCTTTGCAGTGTTGTGGAGAGGAAGGAAGGAAAATGATGTTCAAACTGTAACCTGCATGCAAAGAAAGGCTAGCATGTGTAACTCAGTGAAAACGAGACCGACGTAGTGGTGGGATATTCATTTGGCTCTCCTGTACAGAAAAATCCTTCTGTAAGCTATGGCAAGACCTTGCAAATGAGATTTGTCTCAGTTTTGGCAACCTTAGACAAGTTGTGGGAAACAGCTCACAACAAATGGGGAAAAGTCATTCTGACAAAGACTAAGCATGATTTCTAAATGTAGACTATTATTTCATAGGAACATTTAAATGTGTAGAAATACTGGGACATGTAGAAGAAAAGGGGCTGGAAAGTGGAAATTAATAATTTCCCTAACAAAGCCTGGGGTCACAGGTGCTGTCCCACAGTGGTTCTGCTCCCTTTTCTGACATGCCACTAGCTGCAGAGCTCAGCTTCCACCTGTGTTGAACTACTGAGAGACACTGATGGGAGCCTGGGGAGAAAAGAGAAGAAAAACTCAGCACAGGGAGCTAGGGAGGAGCTGTCTCTCATAAAGCCAACCTCCATCCCTCCAGGAACTAACTGCCTTCAGCGAGGCCCTTCATGTTTCTGTCTTATTCTAGCAACCTGGCCATTGGGTTTCAGCATCGTTCATTACCCTTTTTGCTTCCAAGTTAGCTTCCTGTTGCTGCTCACCTCTGAGTTTCCCTTGCCATTTTCTGTTTGGTTGCTATAATTTCCATGAGCTGTTATAACAAACTCCCTGCATGGAAGTCACTCTGTTAACTACGCCATAAAGTGTTTCTGGTAGTCAGTTAAACTGACTAGTGCATAAGCCAGCTTCATTTTCTATTTGCTATGGTTATTGTTGTTTATGTTTATTCTTAAAGCTGAGAGAATATTGTTGGTATTGTTGGTATGCAGCATGCAGTGTCCAGGATTCAACAAGATGTTGACAGCCTTCTAAACAGAATAGGCAGTGGGATTATAACACATTCTTAGATGGCTGAGGTTTTATTAATGTTCAAAATAAAACAGACGAAAAGAGTCTAGAAGTTCACCAGAAGGCTGTGTACTTCACACTGTCTCAAAGGTTTAGGCAAAGTCATGAAAAAATACTATTTTGGCTGACACAAAGCTGGAAGATAATTCAAACTTTGATGAAGTAAGGTTTATAAGGAGAAATAGGAAGTCCTAGGGACAACATACATGACATAAATGATTAAAATGTAGAATTGAAGAGACCAAGGTTCCTAGCAGATTATGTGGATAATGAAATCTGGAACATTAATTGACCATAGGAAACAAAGAATGATACACTTAGGAAAACTGAAAGATTTAATCTCTGGGTACCATTAAAAACACCTAGCTGATACCCGGTTCTGAAGATATCTGTATTCCCCTGAATACCCGCACTCCAGTGTCATTCCCTTCCCCACATCCTGCCTTTCTGTGTTTATAACCCCTGTGTGAATGAATTACGATTTGAGAAAAAAAAGAAAAAAGAAAAATAAAACTACCTAATATCCCTAAGAGAGTTGTGGGTCTTATGTGGTATACAACAAAAAGACAAAGAGTATCATTTAAGAAGAATATTGCTACATTGAAATATCTGCTCTCTCCAGCCATTATGGAGCTCATAATTTTTAAGTTATTTGTACTTGTTTTTCATCATAGTACCCTAGTGAGGTTGTACTGTTACCTACTCTCAGGCTGCTTTAGCTCCTATGAGTTAAATCTACTCACTGTGTAAGTTTACTTAAGTTCTGATATTTAGTTATGAACTCAAGTTTTATTCAATAAAGTCTATTTTTACTTTTGGAACTATGACAAATAGGGTAATCATTTTTTGCTCAGTACTGAAGTTCTCAAACAAACCTGCCCACTCACTTAGTAATATGCTACATGTCTTTGTACAAAAGTTAATTAACTCTCAAGAAGACTGTGTATCATAAACCTTTATATTAGAAAGAAAGTTCTATCAGGCAATCCAGTGACACCCAACTCTGGATCAGATTTGGGTTTTGGTTAGTGAACAAATTTGTGATTTGTGGTTTTTGATAGAAGAATTTGTTTTACTTTCATATTATTACCTCCCGGAATATAATTGTTTTTCTTATAATTTGGAAATAATACACTCTCTTTGGGGAGGATGGGGGCAGTTTCTAAGAGCCTGAAACAAGGAAGTAAAGCATAAGTAGTGCTTGGTGTAATTACCTACACAAGAAATATTATGCTATTTCCCAGAATATGTCCCCAAAGTGAATATCTATATGTGTTCTATTTCATTCCTATCTAGAATCCTATCAAGGGTGATAAGGAGAATCATTTTGAAATATATTGAAAAGAGAATAGAGTTTGCAAAGTACTATTAGATTTGCTAAGTTGAATCTGTGCCGCAGATGCAAACTGTTGGCTTAGCACTGCAAAAGCTCGTGTCTTGATGACAAAAGTCCCTGACATGACCTATGAAAGGCAACCAAAGTGACAATGGCTAAGAAACATAACATTTATCTTGAGAATGTCATCCTGACCTACTTCTAGAACTAGTATTTGAGCCCATGTGGGAGAGTTTATAAATAACTAGGGCTAGAATAGTTGAAAAGGAAAATTATTTCAACATTTCTCTCAGTAAAACCTACATGGAAGAATAATTATGTTAGTGTTGTAGCATAGCATGTGCTTCAAGTGTTTCTGGTTGAGTACAATAAAGGATAGAGCCCAGCGTCATGGTTTCTTGATGACTTTTAAAAGCTAACTTGTATGAGTTCCAGAGAAAGGCAGTTATTGAACATCCTTCCCTGTGAGTTATCTTAAGCCCTTGGCATCTCGTCATGTTGTTGCTGTTGTTGTTGTTGTTGTTCTCCTCCTCCTCCCTCCTCTTCTTCCTCTTCTTCCTCCTCTTCCTTCTTCCTTCCCTCCTTCTTCCTGTGGCAGTATCTGCCTTCCGAGCGCCTCCATTTCTTTCCTAGCCTAAACACAACAGAATTCTTCCAGAAAGGTTGTGATGTATTAAAAGTGCTAAGATGGAAAAAATGAGACAAAGGGGCATCTGATACTTAATCCAGTGTATTCTCCATTCAAGATTAAGTGAACAGTCCTAACAACTTGCCATTTGGGAAGATAATGGTTCTGTAAAACAGATGAGGTTCCTGTGCCTACACTGATTTTTTGCTGATTCAGCAAACCCCAGTGCCCTTTCCCTTCTGTGCTGCTAATGCACAGTAAATTACGTATGTTACACTGCTTTGACCTATGCTGCCCTTGACCAAACAGCAGCATTGGCCTCTTGGTAAATTCCTTAAAGAGAAACCTGGCCCTGTTTTTTTTATATCTTTAGTTGTCCTCTTGGGACCTGGCATTGAGAGTTTACAGTTAAGTGTTTATGAGTGGATGCTGAGGTATAGAAAATAGTTTATAATAAGCTGTAATTTTACTTTCTGGAACATAGCCTTAGAGTTTAAAGATAATAGAGATCTGGAGATGAAGGTAAACAGCTTTCTTTTTAAATGTTCTATTTGTGATATTTAGGGATACAGAAGTTTTATAGTTGACCAAATCTGTAGCAGATGTATTTTGGCATTCAGAAGTTTCAAATTTTATAAAAATGTACATGTGTAGTAAAAATATCTTGTTCTATGTAATGTATCCAGTACATATTCAAATGCATGAATATTGTACAAAAATAAAGTCACAAGTAAATATGAGCAACTGTTTAAGACATAAGTAGTTCCCATTGCTTTCAATCTGAATCTACAGCCAGGCTCAGATGAGATTAGATTTATCACCAGATGAGATCAAACACAAATGTTTTCAGATCTTCTATGGTTTTTAGAGCATCTGTTAGCATCTGGAAACCTATAGTGCATGTTCGCCAATTAAACCTTTCTTTGTTTAATGAGTCATTATAACACTTCTGATTTCAAGTGGATCAGTGGAAGTTACCACTATTTTTCCTTTTTCTCTGGGTTGTGGGGCCAAATATGAGAACAGAGTATGGAGATTATTACATACTGACTTAAGCATATCATCTCACTTAGCCTCACAAAAATCTTCCAGGTTAGGATCTGTCTGTTTTATAAAGGTCTGGGGGCAATAAGGAGTGAGATTCTGTGCTAGATAAGTAAAAACTAAGAGGCAAACTTGTCTGAAAGCTGTAGAATCCATCCTCTATCACATCTAATTTTCCTAAGAAAAGTATCTGATGATGCTAGGAAATGATTCAAAAATGTTTATCTGTGCGTCAATGAAATTAGTTCAGCAGAAGTGAGCTAATTGTAAAGTTTGGAGTTTTTAAGTGATATGTTTTAAAAAGTTAAAGCTAATTTCAATTATAAAATAATGAAGCTGTTTGGTATTTTCCTCTCACTTTTGTTTCAACTATTTAGATGTGTCTGGCATCAGAGGGGGTGAAAATGGAAGACACAAAACTAATAAAATCAAAAGAATCAGATGGAGGAAGAATTGAGGAAATGGAGAAAGGGAAGGAAGAAAGAGACATAAAAGTGGGGAAAACCATTGAAACTGCGTTCCAGAAGGAAGCAGAATTCGGGAAGTCAGCTAAGGGCAACATAAGAGAGTCTAAGGACATCGAACAGCTACAGATGGATAATGTAATGGCTATAAAAGTGGAAGACCCCAAAGAAGTTAGAAAGGAGTCAGAGGATGATCAGAAATACAGTCACTTCCCTGATTTTTCTTACTCTGCCAGTAGCAAGATAATAATTAGTGATGTCCCCAGTAGAAAGGATCATATGTGCCATCCTCATGGAATTATGATCATTGAGGACCCCACCACGCTAAACAAACCAGAAAAGATAAAAAAGAAAAAGAAGAAAAACAAACTGGATCGACATGGAAATGACAAATCCACTCCCAAGAAGACCTGCAAGAAGAGACAGTCTTCAGAATCTGACATTGAGAGTGTCATGTACACCATCGAAGCTGTGGCAAAAGGAGACTGGGGTGTCGACAAACTCGGAGAAACCCCAAGAAAGAAAGTCCGCACCTCCTCAAGTGGCAAGGGAGGCATTTTGGATGCCAAGCCACCAAAGAAAAAAGTGAAATCCAAGGAGAAGAAGGTTTCCAAGGAGAAGTGCTCAGACATCACCAAAGAGTCTCGACCTCCAGACTTCCTTAACATTTCTGCCAGCAAGAGTGTTCATGGGGAGGTGCCAGAGAGCATAAAAGCAGAACCCTTGACCCCTACCGATGATGCACTGCCACCCAGCCTACCAGGACAGGCTAAGCCTGAGGATAGTGACTGTCACAGAAAAACGGAGACCTGTGGCTCCAGGAAATCTGAGAGGTCTTGCAAAGGTGCTCTTTATAAAACCTTGGTGTCCGAGGGCATGCTCACCTCCCTGCGAGCTAATGTTGATAGAGGTAAGTGACTTCTACAATCCTGAGTTTCCCTTGAAAGAAACCATCACGAAGAGTTGAATATCAAACTTCTAGTACCTTGTATGAGTGATTCATGTGTCATATCCATTTCACTTTACCTGTGAGCTTTCTAGCACTTAAGAGAGGGTTTGTAGGTATTCATCATAGAGAAACTCCAGGTAACAATGTTTTTGTTTCTCTGTTGTGGGCTGCCTTCATTTTGAAGGGTCAGTATTGAATGTTGCTTTTAGCCTGAGAATTTGAATTGATGGAATTTCCTGAGTGACACAAATTTGGCAGAATACTTACCTGTAGGCTCCAAAAGCAAATATCCTATCTAGTGCTTTTGTTATGTAATCAAAACCACGACTGAAGTGTTCTTTTGAACATGGTAGCATCTGTAGAGTATTTTATATGTATTCATTTCATTTTGAAGTATCTGGAGAGAGAACTTTTTCTTGGTGGGCTCTATTCCAATAAGAAATGCATGGCTTTCAATAAGCCCTGAGTGGAGAGAGCTTGGGAGTACATAGTTCTCCAGGGATGTCTTTTAGTGAGATCTAAAGAAATTTAGGATTAATAGTGTCTATCAGCAAAAGACTCTCATGTTTTTGGCTAGTTCTCAAATGGCAAAGATGGTAGCAGCATCTTGATGCCTGTAGTGCCTGGTGAATAGGACATTACTGCTTATCTTAGAGGTAAGATTCTTTTTTGCAGTTCCTTTATTAAAAGTAGTACAACCCAAATTGCTCTGAGCACTGATAGCTGCAAAGAGCATTGTGGAAAATAGGTAAAGGGTCCAAGAAGTTACTCGTGAAGGACCTGCGCTGATTTCCTTCAGCCCTGGTATTCTGAGAAAACCCCTTCTCTTGGGTTTCCTAGGGAAACGAAGCTCAGGAAAAGGAAACTCCTCTGATCATGAAGGGTGTTGGAGTGAAGAGAGCTGGACATTTAATCAGAGTGGGGCCAGTGGGAGCAAGAAGCTTAAGAAGAAGCTAAGGGAAGACTCCTTCCTTGGGTAAGTGCCAGCAAGCACAGGTGACCTTCACTGACTATCTTCCTGTCACAGGAATGTTAAGTCTAAGTCAGTTTATTCTTTTTCTCTTAGCCCTTGTCTTAATATTTGCCCCCTACTGAAAATAGACCATGGATAATAATGTGATTCCTACTCTTAACCAATCATGTGAATGGTAATATCATTTACACTTTAGGTATGGTAGAAACTATACACATTTTAAGCTTGGTCCTGAGTTTGAATCAAGGTCCACCACAGTGCAGTAGAGTAATAATTGTGATACTTTATCATTAGTCACTAGGACCCATTTTGCCATCTGGAGCTTTGGATACATTTTATTTGTGTATTTATATTTTGCACATTTTATACCACTATTTATGTTTTAGTATTATATGTGTTTGTTATTTTAAAATATGGGCACATATTTTTATAAAATAATGATAGCTGGACAACATGAGTTAAAGTTTTGCTCAGCTTCTAACTTTGGTATATTTAAACAACCTCCTATTTACTCTAAGAAAAATAATTCTGATATACATTATGCATTGAATGTAGTACTAGAAAGTAATGGTACATATCACTATAAATCACTTAGAATTATTGTTTTATAATCCCTGTTATGCCAACATCCTCACTAGCAATCAATATAAAGTATTTTGTTAGTAATTTGGTGGAGACAGTACTTTATATTGGTGAGAGAAGTATCTACAGATTCACTTGTACTATTTTGAATGTCCTTTGAGATTTCACATTAGCCTAATTTGAAATGAATATGATGAATAGAAATAATTCTCCATATTTTTCCTAAGTATTTTAAAAAGTATGCAAATTTTAATCATTAGGTATATTATATTTGCTTTATTCATACTATTTGCATTTCTATGTGTGAAAAATATAATTTTTCCTTGGAAATAATGTGTTTTAAAGTCTTGTTAATTTTAAGACTCCAAGGCATCATAAAATGTAAAGGTGGAGCTTTGTGGTACAGATACTTCAATATTATCTTAAAATACATGTATTTTTAATATTGTACTGAAATAATAATAGTTTAATTTCTAGTATTTTAAAAGTTCGAAGTACTTCAAGTTAGTTTTAATTCCTTTATGCTTCAGTAATAATATGAAAATCTCCATTTGTCACAGTTAAATGATACTTTCAAATGCAGGGTATTTTTTAAAAGTGATTCTAGGGTATTGCTAGACAATAAGATGTACTTTCTAGAAGTGCTGCTACTTTGTAGTCTGAATACTAAGCCAGGTCAGGAGGCACCTCACAACAGAAGCAGGGAATAAAGTAAGCAAGCACAACAGAGAGGGAGATAGCTCAGCTGCTGAGGAGTTTGCACAGATCAAAAAAGGCTAGGCATGATAGCAAACCCAGCTTTAGGAAGTCAAACAGATGGATCCCCGGGCACACTGCCTAGCTAGATCTAATCAGCAAGAGTCAGGCCAAGTAAGAAGAGTCCCTGTCTCAAAGGAACTAGATGGACAGCTCTTAAGAAGCAATACCTGAGGTTGTCCTCTAGTCTTAATACATGTATACACACATGCACACACTCACCAAAGTCGTAATAATAAGCAGTAAGCAATAAGCTCTTCAATAAAACTGATGATTCCACTGAGCAACTGAGTAAGCTGGGCATTGAGGCACATGCCCATTCTCTTTGGAAGCAGAAGCATGAAGATCATGCATTCGAGCATAGCAAGGGCTACATAGGGAGTTCCAAGTCAGTCTCAGCTGTGCAGTCAGACCTTCTCTCTAAACCTCTCTCCATTATTACTTACACAAATTGTAAGAGAGGTGTTTCACCATTTGCTGAGAAACAGAAGAAATGAAATAGTCTTTGAAAGTCTATCTCAAGAGAATAGTAAGGTGTGGGGGTGTGTATGTGAGAAGCCCAACACATCTAAAGCTCCCCCCTCTTCCCCAGTGTTTCCATTTCCTGTCTACCAAGCTCAGCAGTTCCGCAGCTTCACCCAGCTGTCTGCAGTGTATCTTCGTTAGGAATTCTCATTGAACAAAAGCCAACAGCCAGCCTCGGATCCAGCAGGCATGCTGCCATTGCTACACTGAGCCCTTAGAGACAAAACGAGCCCAAGGATTCCCTAACTTTGCCAGTCATTTGTGGTTTTCATTTAAAGTGGCATCACCTCTCTTGCCAGTACTGATTGGAAACTGGCTTTCCTTTCTACTTGATTCTGTTCCTCATTGACTCACCACTTCAGAATTTCTTTTCTAACATTCAGATATTTTAAAATTTGTATGTTTTAATCAAACACTTGTTAGTAACTACTTTATAAAGAAATACAACTTTTAACACTCAATATACCTGTAAGTTTGTAAATGCATGAACATGCATTTGAATCTTTAGAATGAGACCTGAGTAGAGTATATGTTCGTATTCAACGTTACAAGACTAAACCATGTCAGTGGAAAGAAATCCGATTTTCTACTTCAACCATTCAGGCTTAACCCCTCAGGCCTGAATGGTTGAAGTGGGAACTATGCAGGTGATTACACAACCTTTACGTGGATTTATATTGATAACTATTTCTCAAGAATTTCTGAAAAGGTGGGGGTTATTTTCCCCTTTGCATGGATATATTTTTTTTAATGTCCCAGGGCCCTCTTTTCAAGTTGAAATACTTAAAAATCTATCCTTTATCATTTTTTGTTTAAATATTTGGTCTTTTGCTAATTGACTAATCCCCTCTCTTTTTAATAGTTCTGCAAAGCTGGATGAGGAATTTGAAAAGAAATTCAACAGCCTCCCTCAATATAGTCCTATTACATTTGACCGGAAACGTGTATCTATACCAAGAAAAAAGAAGAAGACTGGAAACATGTCCTCAGAATCGACTAAAACCAGCAAAGGTTAGCAGTGGCCTCTCCACTCCTTCAGTGTATCTGAACCTCAGCTGCCGCCTCAGCTAACTTCAGCTCCCATAGAGAGCTACAGTGATTAGATATCCAAAGCTGTCTTGGTCCCTGCCTCCCTTCTCCTTTCTTTCCTCTTTAATTCTCCATAGCCTCTGTCTTTGCATCATGTCAGCATGCATATGGTCATGGTGTTGCTCTCTAGAACCTTTTTGGAGCTTTGAGAGGCTCTGGGACTGCAAACCTCTGCTTGTCTGAGAAGCAGACGCTGTTCTTTATTGTTAGTACGGACCAAAACAAAATAAAACTACCTAGAATACTCCAGGAATACACTTTGTTTTGTTACATTTGAAAAAGTGCTTTGTTTATGTATTTGTTTTCAAGAGCATCAGGTTTTCACTGTCTGTGTCAGGAATCCTTTCAAACTATCAGTGTTACCTAGGTAGGTCTCAACACTCATCAGAGACAACATTCCTGTTTAAAAGGAAATTTTAAAGGGTATTGACGTTTTTGATAGTCCCAACATCTGGCACAGCTGCTGATATATCTGACCTTTGAGACATGCCCTGGGGCATGGTTTGGGTACCAGACATGGGCTCCATTCAGGCCCATTCAGATACAATGAAGAATTGGCCTACTCAGAGTCTAAGTATTGCTATCACAGAAAATTTTGTCTTCTGCTTACTCTTAAGGCCTAAAGAATGGTTAGGAAAATTTTCCTCTAGTTTTTCACACAGACATGAAAGCTATCATTTAGTGCTCTGTCCTGCCAAGGACTAGAACTTGAGAGATGAAGGACAGGTGTAACTGAGCTGCTATAGCTGCTTCAGGATCATATTCTGAGTAGGGTTTAGTAGACAAGTTCTTTGTGACTGTCTTACAAAAGTAGCTACCTGTTCCCTGCTTATGTCAAATCAAATTGACCCCCTGATTTTATGGAATTTTGAGGGAATATGTAAGTTATATGAAGTAAGGAAAAATTAAATTTATATTTTTTCTATTAAAATTTAAATCATTCTCCTCAAGATCTATAAACCCTTTGCACACTAATTGCCAAAACCCAAGAGGGGAACACTTTGAGATGACTTCTCAGGATATTATTGAAAGGCTTGTAAAAATTCCTACTCTGTGATTAAAGGGTTGGAGGGGCACAAAAATAACTGTAGCACTAATCATCTCCTTCTGTGGTTACTAAGAAGCCAAAAGAATAAAGAATTAAATAGGAAATGCTGCATCACCAGCTTTTCTCATCTGAGAAAAATCAAATAGTGTTCTGTGGAGACTTTCAAGATAGGTACAGCTGAGGCAGACCCATTGATAAGCAGCTGGACCAGAGTCGGTTGCCACATGAAATGTCAGTCTGCTTCCTGGAGATGTTTAGAAATAGGCAATGTAGTCAATGAACCCAAAGATGCCAGCTGTCTTGAGCTCCTATACTTCATGGTTTTAAAGATGCTGGTAAATACAACACTTGACAAACCAGTAAAATGTCACTTAATTGATTGATGTGCAAGACACATTCCTTTTCCTACTTGGTACAGGTCAAGACATTCATTTTACAGCGGTGAAATTGGCTGAATTATCTATCAAGGAAAATACTGATAGGTTATTTTTCTAAAGCTGAAACCTGAAGTTAGGATCTATTTTCGTGAAACCTTTTTTTTTTTTTTTGATTATCTATTACATGCTTTCCTCTCCAGCTAAGATTAATAGTATTTCTTTGATGTGAAATCACTTTCTGTAGTTTTACATTGTGCTTCACACAACATCATCTTAACTGTTCATTATACTTCTCAAGCCATAAAGCCACTGGTTCTTCGGGAGTATGTCAATAATTACCTATGTAGGAAGACTTAGACCACTTTAGATTTTGTTCTGTGTTGTATTTCATAAGATAAAATGGAAGTAAAATAAAGCAAAACTTAAAATATTCTATTTAGCAAACTAGAGAAATAGTATTCATAACCAATTTGCAATTTGGCATTAAAGCAGTGTACTAGACTGTGGGTTATTAATGAAATTATCATACCAGCTGTGCGGTAATTGCCTGATCTTTAGGGGATAGAGAGATTGTTTTCTTAGACTCAAGACCCTTTGCACCTTTGCATAATGAGTCATTCAAAACAAACACTGTGTATGAGATCATTAGCTCTTTTGTAGAAGTGTGTGTGTCCATAGGAAACTCATCTCTATCCCAACAATTTCCCATTTGTCTATATTATTTTCTCCTGCATTCATTGTCATTCAACATTATTTTTTTCCTCACATATAGTTAGTACCCTTTTGGGTATTTATGGATATATGAAATGCATAGAATTTTTCTGAAATGTAATTTCAAGAAGAAATTACTATTTATGATCTCATACAAATGCAGATCTCAGAATCACAGTACGTGCTTGGGTTTACTGCTCTATTTTCCATTTGATCTCATTGGCTCTAACTTTTTCTCATGCTCTCTCATTTCTTCCCCATAGTCTTCCCATTATGTCTGTCTCATCTCTCATGTCAAAAACCTCACAGTGACTAAGTACCACCTCCTACAAGTGGGCTTGGTCTATTTTGTCATAGGGGAACACAACTTAATGGATGACTCAAGAATAGAATTTCCCTTTGAGTCTAAGAACAAACTATCCAACACATTGTGTGATCCGTCTAGCTCACAGTGGAGATCAGCTGCAGATGCTCAATCTTACATTGTTTTCCAAGCTATCTCCAGTGTTTCTCTGTGATTTTGAATGAAAAGTTTTAAATTGTGAAGATAAGTTGAACTGCTACTTGTAAGAGGTTTCTGATTTGAAACATCATTTATGTACTGATAATATATGAAGTGTTGTTTACAAGGAGCCTCAGAAGTCAGAGTTCTCGGAAAATAGCAATGTTCAAACAGAAGTAAGGTCTTGTAGAAAATATAAAGTGAGTTCAAGTTAGAATGTTTAAACTCCATCTTGACCCTTGAGTACTTCTTATTCTTTATATATTTCTTGGGCCCTTTTCTAATGTTGTTCTCCAATTTTCCCAACCCACATTACATTTTGTTATTATAGTTTAAAATGTTTAAATGGGGAGCTAGAGCACTGATTCAAAATTAAGTACATTGGCTGCTCTTTGAGAGGTCCATTGTTGACAGTACCCACATGGCAGCTTAAAACCATTTGTAATTCCAGTCCCAGAGGAGCTGACACCCTCTTCTGGCTTCCACAAAGATTGCTTGCATGTAGTACACAGACATAATGCAGACAAAACACCATATACATAAAATTCAAAAATGGAAAAGATATTAAATGGCTAAACAGGAGCTAGCTACGTACAACACCAGCTTTACACACACACACGCGCACACACACACACATATATATATATAAATATAAAACTTAATCCAGCTACTATCCCCTTCCCATAAAATGGTTAAGAATTAAGTTTTATTTTTAAATCATGGTGGTATTAAGAAACAGTTTCACAACATAGAAGCTAGAATCTGCTGTTTGAAATTGAGAACACTTTCAGTCACTGACACTGAAAATAGCTAGGCTAACCTCCTGTTAGGAAGATGTACTTCTAAGTTTAGACAGACCTTTGTAGTTTTTCCTCAAACTATTTGAGGGTCTTCATTGACTCTGAAACTTTCTCAGGAAGGTAGTGACAGTACATTTGCAGCTATAGAATGTACACTATCATGAATTTTTTTCTAAATCTTATGTTTATTTTGATAAGCTATAGTCTTCCAAGAATATATATATTTTTACTTATACTTTATACTCTGAAACAGTTTGCTAGGCAAAGAGATGAATTAGAAACCTGAAGCGGAGTGTGAGTGAAGAACTCTTATCATTTCTTTGATTTCTCAATGATTCTTTCTAGAACATTTTTTTTCTGCTTTTCATTTCCCTTTCACCCAGTTTGTGGACTCTTCTATGTTAATATCACACAAGGAAAAAGAAAGTTCTTAATTGTCTTGTATTTCCTTTTCTTTAAATCATTTTTTAAACTTTATTTTCTTCAGACAGCTTGTCAAACACATGTGCTGCCATGCTGGTGAGCAGAAATGAAATTGTTCATTTATTGACTCCTAAATCACTGCTTTTCTGTGACTGTGATTAGATCTTACTCATTACTTTCCTTTCATGTGCTTGTCACTATCTTTGAAGAAGCCATCATTTGTTTACAGTATTTTTAGTCATCTTTTGGGGGATGGTTCAAAGCAAAGAATTTTTTTAAATGTAAGCTTATATAAGCTCTTCTAAATACAAAGCCAGCCTGCATGTTTGCTGTGTATGTGTCTGCGCAAATATGGACAGATTTGTCTTTAGCTTTGTCCTTAACTTACACTTTTTATAGTCCTTTTCTTCTTTTCTAAGCCATTCCAAATCAGTCTGCGCTTGCCACTTTCTGTGTGAGGCAATATCTTATAATTCCCACAGGTAAATCAGCAGGGTCTCTGTGAGCCTCAGAAGTCTCAAAAAGTTTCTTCTGCTTTTTCCTAAGTATTTTCCGTGATTGCCTACATGTCATTCAGGTGTCATTCTGGTGTGAGTGCCTGGGTTCTATAATACAGGAACCACTGGTGCAAACACATTATAGAGAACACTGCTAATGTCAGTGGACCATTGTGCTTGTTAATTTAGTTTCTCTCAGTGATTCTTTTTTTTCTTAATTTTTTTTCTATTTCCATTTCAAACCATTCCAAATAATCAAAAGTATTTGGTATGGGTTATTTAGAAGAATGGCTTGTGGTCATAACATTAGCAGAGATTTATGGTATCATTGCTAACTTAAGAAACATGTTTCTCAACATTTTTGCCAATCAGTGCTGTAGGAGCTTTGTTATTTATGAAGTAGCTTTTTTTTGAGAATCTGTCTTATACTAAACTCTAGTCTATGCACACTGATTATAACTGGGAATAAAATCAAAGAACCTGCTCCTATGGAGGTTTCATTATACTGAGTGGACAGATAAATAAACAAGCCCCACTTAACCAAAGAATATCATGTGTTTGAAGGTTAAAAGTGATATGAAAATCAAGAGAACAGATCGATAGAGCAAGTAGACAAATGGTCAGCAAGGAAAATGAACACTTGAACAACGTTCAAACAACTAGAACTAACAGACAAGACCTAACACTTGTGGAGTGTGTACCTCAAGTATATGGAACAATCCTCATAATTAGCTATGTGCTAGCTGTAAAGCAAAGTGATTCATTTAAAATTAAGCAAGTGAAGTATTTTCTCTGGCCATAGTAGAACAAATTAAAATCAGAAGTTGAAGAAAATGTTAAGTGATGAGACAATGCAAGTGAGAGCAGAGTGTCAGATGAGAGGAATGCGGGGTTAGCTACGCTTAGAGAGGAATTTACTTCCCTTCTGTTGCCACTCCAACTAGCCTTTCACCTTAAGGTACTGAAAAAAGAAAGGCAAGCCCAAACCAAAAGAAAGAAGGACGGAAATAGTAAACATTAAAAAAAAATAGTGATACGAAATGTAGTAGAGAAACAACAAATCCAGTTCCTTGAAAATAGCAACAAACATAGATTGTGACTAAGAAAAATAGATTTACATTATTATAATCTGAAATGAAACAGAACATTACTATCAACTGTACATAAATGAAAATAATTGTGTGAATACTATGAACAGAATACTATACACCAGTAAATTAAATAATCTTGATAAGATGAACATTTCATAGGAAGACACAAACTGCTGAAGCCAACTTAAGAATGACCTGTGACTTGTCAAGATGTTAAATCAGCAATCAGAGGGTACTAGGGATGTGAGGACCCTACGCCCAGACAGTACTACCATAGACTCTGCCAGACTTTTAAGAGGAATTACCTGCATTTGTGTAGAGTACATGCATACACTCAGACACATACATATGTATATGTTGCAATATGAAATCAAACTTAAAATTTGATTTTGACAGTGTTGAACAAAACAAATAGTTCATTCAACACAGTAGTTAAATATTTATGGCCTCATATTATCAGTGGATTATTAAATAAGACATCAAAAACTCAAGTAGCAAAAGACCACACAGATAAATAGCTAAATTGGGCTGTATCAAATTAAATTTTTTTTTTTGTATTTTAAAGGACACTGTCAGTAAAGATGAAAAAGAATGGGGGAAAATCTTTGTAACACACTTGACAAAAAACTAATTTTTAAAAATCTTAAAACACATTAAAAACAACAAAAATAAGCAAGTAATCAGAGATACATAAATCACCATTAATAGAATGAATTGCTTGATACATCTTAGGAAAATATACATCAATATTGCAATAAGATGATTCCACTTCAGAATGACTGTAACCATAAAGACTGAAAATAACACTTTAGAGACAGTGGAGAACCCGAAACCCTTCTGCACTAAGTAGACACACTGACCATATAACCTCTGCCTCTAGGCATATGCCTAAGAGTGTATGCCATAAGAATACATACATCTACAAACAAACAAACAAAAACAAAACCATGCATCAATGTTCATACCAACTGTATTCATCAGAGCCAAAATGTGGAAAATAATCCATCAATCTCTCAGGCCCTAAACTGATCAAATATAAATATCCATATCATCCTGATCTTCCTGAAGCACAGGTGAGCCCTAGAAGTGTTATGCTAAATCCAAAACCAATCTAAACTACTTACTATATTGTCTGTGTCATATAGGATTTTTAAATCGTCAAACCTGTGATTTGATTAAGTAGTTTGAATGATGGCTTAGAGGTGGGGAAATGCAGGACAAGAAGATAACTGAGCCATCTCTCTAGCTCCCTGTGGCATTTATTTTTTTATGTGATAAAATGTTATGTTTTTGGTTGATGGTGCATATCTCTCTAGAGAGGAAAATATTAGCTATATTTTAATTGAGTGATTAATTTGGCTTGTAAGTCATATTTTAATGGAGCTGCTTTTGTGTCCTTGCTTTTTAATCACCTTATAGAAAGGGTTGTTAGGAGAACAAGTTCATAAGTGATAGCTTGGTGTTGGACAGCAGCTTAGCATGGGGTAGTCTGGAAGAGTAAGGAAGCTAGCCTGGATATAGTTAAAGCATTTTTAAACTTCAGTAACAGCTGAAACAAAATCCATAAAATAGGATTAAGACTACTTGTACAACCAGGGAACAGTGAACAAGGGTATTTGGTTGCAGACATGACAGTTCTCTGAATCTCGTAGGTCTGTGTTTGATAGTGTGAGGTCATCAGCATCTTAAGCACACATTTGTGACTCATCAGCCAGTAGCTGGTATTTAAAACTGAGACTACAAATGATCACCAAAGAAGTGAGAATACAGGAAATGAGCAAATCTGCATTGTCCCCACCTTGGGTTGCCTAGCAAGAAATAAAGAGGCGTGGGTCCCTGTAGAAAGAGACAAAGCAAAGTGCTTGGTCCTAGGACCTGTGCAGGAAGTGTTCAATGTAGAGGGTGCAACCCATGTCCAGTCATTGTGGGAGCTACTGAACAGCCCATTAAATACAGTAAGAATCACCATTCGGCTTTGGGTTGTAATGACCAGGTTTTCTTGAGTGTTAAGATATGTAGTTGGAGTGAGTTTCACACACAACAGAAAAAGAAGGTTGTAGGCAGCCCTTCTGAGGACAACTTTGCGACGGAGGATTTGGGGGAGGGGACAGTAATTTGGAGCAAATGCCAACACCTTTTTTGTTATTATTTGCATGGAATAATGTTTGTACACTGATGCTCAGGAGGGAGGCTGGCCTCGTGCACGGGTGGAAGTGCTAAGCACAAGGGAATATTGGTAGTTTGTCACCAGCCAGATGGCAGAGCTTGCTGCAGACTCTAATAAGTGGGAGATGCAGCAGGGGAGCCTGTGACACTTAGAGCTTTTTGATCCTCACACCAACCCTGTGAGTTAGGCACTGTGATGATCCCCACTTATAGATGAGGGAACAGAAGCCATGTAAAATTATTCAGACATGAAAATCTGCAATGGATAGTAAACAACCTGCTTCTGGAAGGATGCTGTTAGTTCTGATCCTTAACTGGAAAACAACAGTTTTGTTTAATTATAAAAACTAAGGTTCTGAGCTGTCTCTTTAGTAAATATCCTGTTTTTAAATCACCCATCTACCCTATCCCTTCCTAGCCTCAGAAAGGGCCAGAAAGCTATCTAATGCTCTCAGGTCAGTGGTTACCCTGAAAGTGCCGTCCTTGTAAGATCAGTTTCTTAGAAGTGAGACATGCATTCTATCTATTTCTTCATGGCATTTAGGAGTCTAAAGTAAAAACCTTCTCTATTTCAAACTATCACCTATCTGCTGTTAGCTGATTATAGTCTGTTTCTACCCACTAAATCTGCAGCTTCCTCCCAGGGAGTCCCAGCCCTAATGGAGGCTTTTTCCTAACATATTTCCTAGGAAAATCTCTATGAGTTTTAAATAAGCCTGTCCAAATGGGCTGAGCACTTGCTGAGTGAATCTGCAGGAGAATACTTCTTGCAACTCAGTTTACTAATTCCTAGAAGGGAGGAGGGCGTGACAATTAAAAAGAACAAAACAAAGCCCACACTATTGTTTTGTGCAACCTTGTGAACTTAAAATATATTTATAATATTGTCTGTAGGTCCTTTCCAGTCTCAGAAAAAGAACTTATTCCACAAAATTGTCAGCAAATATAAGCACAAAAAGGAGAAGCCTAATGCTCCAGAAAAAGGTACTGGTGCCTTCCGTCCTCCATTAAGGTTTCTTGCTCACCTCCATTCCAGACTCATCCTTGAGCGAAGCTTATGCGCACCTACTTTCTTTTCTCCCCTTTGCTTGCTCAGTGCCATCAGCTCTTGACATGGGGCTTCATCCTTTCTACACTTTGTATCTATGCAAGTCTCCTTTACTTAGATCTCTGCTCAAATCCATTACTTGTCTCTTTGATCACAGCTCCATATGAATCCAAAAATTGTTATTTCTCATTTACATTTAGTATAATTTTAATTTAGTCTTCCAGGCCTCTTATCCATTTATTTTGTTTGGCTATTCTTATTTTTCTCCTATTGGCAACCTTTCACACAATGGCCACATATTCCTACTTTCCCAAATCCTACAGTTTATTGTCTTATGTAAGTCCAGCCATTTGCCATTTCTCTACTTTGTTAATTAAAATATCTTACAAACCTTTTTTTCTCCTAAATTGTAACATCTCTTCCCCATCTATGCTTTGTTGTTGGCTGAACTCTTCAATCTCCTTTAGCCACAGAACTATTATTTCCAGAGGGGACTAAGAACTTGGGCACTCTACCACTTCGCCCTTCTCTGAACATCCATTGCTATTGTGGTCCTGATGGACCCTTGAATGTGCTCCAGGTTCATCTTAAGATTTCTATTCTCATAGCTCAAGACTTTCATTCTTGCACATAAAAGATAAGTCCTCACTTCTCTCACAGTTCAGCCATGTGAACTTGGGAGCCGGAATTCCTTGGTGTCCTGCATGTCAGTGTCACAGCTTCCATAAACCTGCTCGTCTGAGGCTTGTTTGCACCCTGCTTGCATGGCCACGTATGCAGCCTGTCAGGCTTCGGAACTCAGGCTTCCATGCACTAGTGTGTGTGTATGTGCCCCTGTGTGTTCTGTACTGCAGCTTTTACTTCATCTCAGTTTCATAGCCACATCAACTTCTGGCATTACATACTGATGGTCAGCTTTCTTCCACTTCCAGTGAGTAAAATTATAATGTAGGTAAAATGTCAGCTTTGATTTCCTGACTAAATTTCCTGATTTACTGACCTTCAAATTGTCTTGATTAAAGTCAAGATATCGTCCAACATATTTCACAAATGACAGAATTTACTTATTTTTATCCATATCTTAAGTAGTCTCATTTGTTTACTTGGCAAATAGTTTTGAGAATAAAAATAATTGAAATTAAATTCTGCTTGATATTCATGTTGTTTGATATTCAAGTCATTTTGCACACACTTTGTTTGATGCTGTGTGTATCTGTGCTGGGATTAGAGTTTCACTGCCCTTTCCTTTTCTGTCCTTGTTTTTAGGAAGTGGGGATAAATGGTCACACAAGCAATTTTTCTTGGATGCCATTCACCCTACAGAAGGTAAAAGAAACATATTATCTAATTATATGTGGTTTAAGCTAAAAACGGAATAGTTTTTTAGTCCTTAAAAATTCAAAATGCATGTAGGGTCAACCAATATTAGATATATATTGAGACTGTTTTTTTTATTTTAAATCAACACTGTGCTTTGCTGCTAATCATCAGATAGGTGCCATGTAGTATTTAGTTTGGTAAAAGGTTTGCAGCCTTGGAATCACATTGACTCTAGACTCGAGTGTTTTTTGTTTGTTTGTTTGTTTGTTTTGTTTTTTTAACAATGTGTCTGTGATGCAGGAGTATAGGAGTCAGGACTGAGGAGTAGGGACCCTCCCTGGCTAGCTCAGCATGGCAAGCTAGCTAACAGAAGTGATTTTTGACCTGAGAATTGTTCCTTGTCCATTCACCCGAGGCATATGTATAGCCAAACTAGCCAGAAGTCCTAGTACAGATGTCAGTTTTATGTTCCCACACCCTACTTCTATATAAAATCTAATTGTAATTATTGTCATATAGTGAAATGTTACATCAGTGTTAAGGTGCTTTTTCTTCTTCCAACTCCCCCTACAACCCCCAAAACACACAAACAAAATATTTTCATTATAGATCTTTTAAAAGACTTACCATTTTAGTCATTACTTGTTACTTCATTAGATCTGTCTGTGGTTGTGAATCTTTGCACTTGAAAGGTGGAAATTAGGAGAAATTAAATGTTACCCTCAACTGTGCAGTGACTTTGAGACCCAGATGGGCTACATGAGACCTTGTAGAACAAAAAGTTACTTTATTTGAAAAGTCAATGGTATCTTCGAAATATTCCATTTTATAATTCTATATGCAAGTTGTATTCTCATTATATCAACAAAATGAAACCAATGCATAGTGAACCAGTATGCTTAAGACTAGATTAGGCACTTGATTGAATCCAACCCCTCCACCACCCACTTGAAATGATGTTTTTTTAAGTACATTTGACCCTGTAGAAATGTAGAGTGTGTGTATAGAATGATGTGGAAAACTCATTTGACATGAATTAGGGAGATCTGTGTTCTCAAACTTGCCACTAATGAGTACTGTTTAGTTGGACAAATAGCTTGCCCTCACTATAATTTACTCTATATTTGTATGAAACACATATGTTTTTCAGTACATTTGACCTTGCAGAATTTGGGGATGACCTACATGGTAATACATAAATGTTAGGTTCCATATCTCTCTTAACACATGGAGATTTTTCTCTGGTGTCTAATGGGGTCTGGGATGCTAGAAGCACATCCCAGCCTCTCTAACCTTCTGCCTTGGGTGGAAGTAGGGAAGGCAACCAGTTTTGAATCTGCCATGCAGTCCCCAGAGGTTAGTAGAAGTGGAGTTGTTATTGATGATACTTAATTACTTATATATTATTGATATATCTTGAGTAAAACTTTGGAGATCCAGCTCTGAAAAGTGTGAGTCCTTTACTTAAAATAGCGTGCAAATTCATTTTACATAGCCAGAAAAATGGAACTAAATTTAAGCATCAGAAAATCACTAGTGATTTAAAGTGGCTTGCTTTGGTTATTTACTTTGATGCCATCCCCAGTATTTAATTGTTCAGGTGGTAACACTGTGAACTACCCAGGCCTGTCTCATCCTTTCTTACACCTATGGCCATATCACCGTCTGTTAAGCTTTGCTTTGCAGGATGTAAATATAGAAAGACATAGAATGAAACCATAGTACAAGGTACTTTTAGCATGAGTCAAAAAGAAGAGGAAATTGTCCACAGCCTAGAATTGGCAAGTTTTTCTTCTCAACTAAGAAGACCTACCATAGCCACTGTTTGTCTTTCCATGGAATGTGGTGACTAAAGATTTCTAACTCCACAATGATGGCATGATGATAGTTAGTACTTAATGACACTTAGAGGGCTTTTCTTTTGTGAGTGTTTTCGATTTTGATTGTAACCCCGTTGAATTAAGGAGGATTATCAGCCCCAAACACCTGACTTTAAAAAAATAAAAATGAAGGTCAACTAAACCATAAAGAGGGAAGAAACCCGAATTCTCTCTCCTTAAGCTCTTTGGCCATTACTGTTTGATTTTCCCAAGCGGATCTGACAACTTTTAGCCCTCATTGGGTTTGCTGTAATCTCAGCATCCTGGAAACTAAGGTGGGAGGGGGTTGCCTTGAACGTTAGGGCAGCCTGAACTATGTAATAAGTGCCAAGCCAACCAGGGCTGTCTTGCAAAATCTCCATCAGAGTTAGAGTAGTTTCTTTGCAATGTGTAACCTAGTTTCAGGAGTTAACGTAACTGCAGGCAGCCTGTTTGTACAGGGGGACCTTTAGACATGATCCATACAGTCCGCCTGACTGGATCGGTTTCCCTAAGTTTGGAACTGTTGCTCTGTACCTCCAGGAAAGTCTCCCAGGATAATAGACCTGGCTCCTTCATTCCATCCATCCTCTTTTCATCTGGCATCTGACTTGTTTTAGTTCATGGGAGACCAACCAAAGGCAATGAGATTTCAGATACAGTCATAATGGTTTCAGTGCAACTGAATTTCCCACTTGGAATGTAAATTCCCGATTCTAGTAGCCTCCTGGGGTGCAGTCCAAGTACAGCACTGTTTTCCCAAAGAATACTCTCCACATTTGGGGAGTAGTTTGGAAAACAAAGCAGTCTCTTACTGCCCGGGTCCTAAAGTGGCTCCAGGACTGAGCTGGTGTTATCCCCCTCAGGTGATGCACTCCACGTGTGCTCCGGTTACTGTGAGTGTGAAAACTAGCCCTGTGGACTTGTTCCAGTGTGCCTGCGAATTTTATGTGTTCAATTAAAAGCCTAAAGAGAAATGACTAATGTGCTTTTGGATAGCAAAGTCTTTCTTTTCTCACGTACCCACTTGTTTGAGTAGGGGAAGAGGGCTTGATCTCCTCCCGAGCTGTTTGATTTTGTGCCCCGCATACCCTGCCACTCACTCGGTTGGTGTGGCTTAATACTGTTTTGTCACAGACGACTATGTATTTGACTACATATTGTCCCTGAGGGGTGACTCTTTACATAGGCCACTGCACATGGCAGCATTTTCTAGATTTAATCTCGAGGTAAAGTGTGGGGCAAACAAGACCTTTAACTCTGCACTCTAACTCTCTAACACAGTTTTGCTCTTATCCCGTACCTTTGTCAAGTATGAACGATCTGCAGGGTCTGTGATTACTGCTAGACCTGATAATAGGTTAGGTGAAATAATAATGATAATAAGTTTAGCTGTGTAAATTCTGGAATGCTGACACAGAGTTCCCATGGAACTATATTACACGCTGCCTTTCACCCAGTCTGTGACTGGTTACTTCTTTGCTTTCTCCTAGTAAGCTGACATCTAGAACTGTTTGTTGTCCCACCCTTTCTTTGACTTCCTCCTCCTGTCTGCATGTGGACCTGAATTCTCCTCCCATACTGGCCTTTAGCAACCATGTCTTTAGTCTCTAATGTGTCTCTGCTGGGTCATCTGGAGAGAATTTCAAAAGAGCCACACTTAGTAGGATACAATTACCTGAGGGTTCACCCGTGAAAAACAGTTAAAACAGGGCTAATCCACAGGTGTCCCTCTCACTTGGGACCCTGGAGCTGACGAAGGGGCTTATTTTTCTCATAACTGTTATTTTCTACAAAACCGTTATTATAGGCTATGTGGCAAAACCACCCTTTTCGGTCTGAGCGTCTTCTTTAGAGTTAATCTAGCCCAGTTCACATCCTTCCATAGAGACCCACGGTCCCACAACTAGTAAACTGCAGCTCAAGAGGAGAAACCTTGGGCTGGAGAGATGGATCAGTGGTTAAGAGCACTGACTGCACTTCCAGAGGTCCTGAGTTCAAATCCCAGCAACCACATGGTGGCTCACAACCATCTGTAATGAGATCTGACGCCCTCTTCTGGTGTGTCTGAAAACAGCTACAGTATATTCATATATAATAAGTAAATAAATCTAAAAAAAAAGATATTAAAAAAAAAAAAAGAGGAGAAACCTTGTGTCTGTGGCTGGTTTTGCTGAAACGCTATTGTCTCTGGAAGTCAGATGACATTTCACAAATCACTTGGCCTTTTATTTTCTTTGCCCCTTTTTCCAATGCAATTTTCTTTTCACCTTTGGACCTGTGCTTTGCCCTTCATACAACAAGTTTTTTCTGTTGTTTTGTTTTTGTTTTGGGGTTTTGGGTTTTTTTAAACAAATAGAAGTAGAAAAGGGAAATCAGTACGTTTTGGGGATGCCCCACCTGTAAATCAGCAGTGATACTGTAGTGGTGAGCAGAACTCCCTCTAGAGTGACAGGTGAAGGGTAAGCAAAGCTGAAGCTTATGAAAATGCAACACACATTATTTGATATTCATGTTAAATCCATGCTTTTAGCTTCTTCCATGTTGTCTGAGGCTTTGAGTTCTATTATTTCTAACTAAATTGTAGTGAATTTTTTATTAGAGTTTTTATGTTTAAAAAATTTACATGTATATACTTCCATTGGCCCATGTTCAACTAAGAAACAAAGAACCAGTAGTCTGAGCCTGAATACCTACGATGAAAGCTATTCCACCCTTGAACATAGGATTAGGTCTAAAATGATAAGAAGGCCCTTTTTCTGATTGTGGATTCTGTACTCAAAATAGAAGCCTGTTTACCAGGTGTTTTGAGGTAGTGCTGTTAAATCAGTGATTGCTACCTTACTGTCCCCACATAGCCATTTGTGTTGCAGTACTAAGATATTGATACAAGGCCAAAAGGAAGTCCATACTCTAATTGGTAAAATTGTAATAATTTTCCTATGTGTTTGGAATGTGAATCAACTTCTTTATTTCAGATATCTATGATTTTCAAGGCAAAAATTATTAATAATTTGTAGTCCTCTTTCAAAGCTATATCTAAATTCACTGTAGAGCTAGATTAAAATTTTCAGAAGTATTTATATCAACAAGTGAGTTTAACATACCCAGAGCTATTCTTACTAGATTTTTTTCTTGTTCTTTCTTTTTATACTGTACATATTTTTTTGTTTTTTGTTTGGTTGTTGGTTGGTTGGTTGGTTGGTTGGTTGGTTGGTTGGTTGGTTGGTTAGTTGGTTGGATTTTCAAGACAGAGTTTCTCTGGCTGTTATAAAACTCACTCTAGAGCAAGCTGACCTCAAGTTCAAAAATCCACCTGCCTCTGCCTCCCAAGTGCTGGGATTAAAGGAGTGCACAGCTTTTATATGTTAACAAAGTGCCTAACTTCAGATCCCTCAGTTAATTTGTACTCTTTGTTTGATCTTCTCAGACTTTGTCATGTCAAATTTTGATTTCCTGACCTAGTCTTCCCTTTTCTTTGTCAAAAATGATTTCTATGCCTACCATAAGGAGCTTAAATGACTACTAATATTGATAGAAAAGTGCTTAATGTTTTTCCTGTGCAAAACCTTAGACCAGCCACTGGCATTTTTAAAAAAGTCCCAGTCATAAAATTTGGTTGCTTTTACTTTCAAAATCAATTTATTTTATATGTATGGGTGTTTTGCCTCCTTGTGTAGGTATTTTACCTGCATGTATATCTGTGCATTACATGTGTGCCTAATGTTCACCAAGGCCCAAAGACATTATTGAATACCCTGGGATTGGAGATACTGTGGTGATACTAAAGGTTATTGCTTGCCAGATGGGTGCTGGGAATCAAACTCAGGTCCTCAGGAAGAGAAGCCATTGAGCTTAGTGCTGAGTCATATCTCTAGTCCCATAGTATATTTACTTTTTCATGTTTACTGTACTATAATTACATGTTCTTTTTTTTTTTTTACTTTCAAAATAAGGGGGGTGAGAAGGAGGAATACATAAGGAAGTTAGTGTGTGAGACAAGAGTTCTCATGTAATCAGAATTAAGGAAGAACATTTTAAAATTTGGCCTGTACCTTCCTTACACTTGATTCGAGTCACTGAGAATTCAGTCCTGTGTTATTAAATGATTTATTGGTTTTGCAATTACTCAGTCTCTCCATGAACTGTGCTTCATTCAATTATCTCATTAAGCCTGTTCACTCTGTTCTAGAATTCAGAGTTTCATTTGCGTGCTGACCTTACCAGTGTTTATCTTATCCTTACTTGTTAAGTCAGTGTGCATAAGAAAAGTTTAAGCCTCACAATTTTTTCTTCTACTCAGTCCAGCCTGGTACTTAAAGGTAAATGGCCCAGCTATAAATGTGAATTTAAGAAGTGCATATTTAATCTCTGTGTCTTCAGACAAGAAAGTACTGTTAGCACCATACCAAACTTTACTGGCCCAGAAGATCTCAGGAAGGTGCTCTGATCACTCCCAGGACTTGTGATCTCTTAGGATACAGGCAGAAGGTTTGCCTGCATTAATACCTCCACCTACCAGATCAAACTCTCTACCAGATCCAAAGACAATTAATTAAACGGGAGTGAGGGAGTTGGGGGTGGACGTCACTGGTTGGATGCAGGTTACGAAATGCTTGCAGGTCCTATGTAATATAGTCCTTCACAACATAAAAGAGGCATGAGAGGATGTGCTTGAAACCTCTACAAATTTAAGAAAAATATAAGTAAGTAGTAAGCAAACTGTGGGAATGTTTCATTTCTTTCTTTTCTCTTTTTCTTTCTTTCTTTTTTTTTGTTTTGTTTTCTGTCAATGTTCTAAAAACTCTTCAGTGTAAATTTCCTATTCAGATAGGTCAGGCACGCAGAACATGTCTTTTCCAGAGTGGTGCCTTGTGGTTTTGTGTATAACTGTGTGTTTATCCTATTTCAGCCATATTTTCAGAAGATAAAAACACCACAGAGCCTGCTTATAAGGTTAAAACTGCCCTATCCATTCCCAACACTCCAGAGCCAACAGCAATGCAAGAACCTTTGGTGGGCAGCCAAAAGAGAAAAGCAAGAAAAACCAAGATCACACACCTTGTCAGGACTGCAGATGGCCGAGTATCACCAGCAGGAGGTTCTTTGGGTAAGAAGCAAGATCTATAGATCAAGGTTGTGAGAGCCAGCAAGTGTCCACCATGGCTACATTGGTCTCCAAGTGACTATGAATGAAAGAAGACCTGCTGTGTTTTACAACTTTCTCCTCCACACATGCTCTAAAGCCATAGCTGTTTCTCCAAGTGTGTGTCTGAATCGCTAGAAAGGAGAGGTAATCTTTAGGGGTGTTGGATGCTTTTCATCAGAATGCCCTAAAACAGTCTTAAGTAAATTCCAGAGTCTAGACTTTCAAAGCTACTAGATGGATCTGGGTGAGTTCATGGTGTTCTATTCATATCGCTATAAGCCAGGTTATTAGATATTCAATGCAATGAATTATGGACCTAAAAATATATTCAGCATTTTCTATAGTGCTGATTCAAACCACTAGGGGAGCCTGAGAATGTGTTACATCTCTTATTTTTCTGATCTAAACAGACAGTAAAATTACCCACTTCCTTTCTTAGCTGTCATCTATTTCTTGTTTCTGCTGGTTTGTTTAACAGTAGAATTTTCTGAAAGGCTCAAGGTTAAAGGGTAGAGTAATGAGTGAGCATCCCCTGAAGATCTTGGGGTGACAGCTAGGTGTAGTGACCTGTGCTGTTATCTCCCAGTAGGTGTAGCATTCCATTTGATCTGATCTGGGTTAATATCAGTCTTCACAGAGATGAACTGCTTGCTGAGTTAGAAGGAGAGGGCAGTTTATTAATTTTGCCCTTTTCTTGTGTCTTGTGGTTTTAAATGATTGTTAGAACCACAAGGCATATTGAGACTCCTCGTTCTACCGTCATGTCAGAGGGGAGACGTTGAAGAGTTGGGGTTCTGTGAGTGGGAGGTCTCCACAGGGTCTGGCTGGTCCACTCCTCACTTTCTAATCTACATTCCGATCTGTTACTTTAATTTTATTTTTCCTTATTTTTATTTCACTTATTTTCACTTACATATTAAAATAGTAGGTGCCATAACGACATTCTTACTCATGTATGTAATGTGATATGATGATATTTAGCTCCCATTACTCTGTCTTCTCCCCTGACTGGTCCCCTTTTCCCAAAAACTCTTTCTACTTTTCATGTGTAACTTTCATTTCATAGATTGCTACATCCTTGTTCATTTGCGTCCTCATTCTTTCTCCGTTGTAGGAAAAAAAGAGAAATGTTAGAAAATAACTCCCTTTTACATAGGAAAGCCACCATGCTACTTTCGTGTCTTAATTATAATAGCATATCTTTTGTTGGTTTTCTATATTTAAATGTTATTTAAAATTCTGTGTCTCCTACAATGTTTGCATAATAAGGGAAGTATTCTCCCTTTGTCTTTTCATAGGTATTAGAAAGCCCTTTGTCTCTGTTCCATGAGGTCTTTGGAACAAAGTGACAAGTGGAGCTCAGCAGGACTGATTATCTGTTGTTTAGTCCATTCTACCTGTTAGCATTACGTAAGACCCGCAGCCCACATTACTGTGACAGTATTACTGTACGCAAGTCTCTTGGGTTTTATTTTGGTTCCAACTCACGCTAACACTGAACCAGCTCTTTGACTGTGAATAAAACGTACTTTGCAGTTAGGTTTAGGGTAGAGTTCACAGTTGCCATTGGGCTTAATGAAAGTACTTTGTACCTTGGAAAAAGAGATTCGGTCTAATCCTTGCTACTTGAAGGTAGCAGATAGACATGGTAGGACAAACAGCTCTCCACACTATCTGGCACAGTGCTTCCCTGGGATCCTTCTCTGAGTGATCCTCCTGTGATAGATTCCTCTTTTGTTTCAGATGACAAACCAAAGGAGCAACTGCAGAGGAGTCTCCCCAAAGTGCCCCAGACATACTGCGGTGATAATTGCTCACACAATACGGTCGAGGAGCCACGGAGCAGTACTCCAGAAATGCCTGCTGTGTCTGCATTCTTTAGCCTCACTGCACTGGCTGAGGTTGCAGCCATGGAGAATGTTCACAGGTGAGTGATCAAACATGCGTGGAGGAACCAGCCGACCATTCCAGAACTGACCTCCTGTCACACAGTGTTCTGGGTTTCCTACTGAATTCAAGGGCATGGCTATTTATATGTATGTGTGAATTAACAGTGTGGGAAACATTAGCGAACAAGGCAACTAAGTATCTGAATATCAGAGTATCCCGTGGGTAAACTTTAATCCCATGAAAATCCTATGAGTAAAGAAGCAGGATTCTGTAAGCATTCTGGAGTTAGATCTTGAAGGCAGTATGGGGGAAGAAGAGTCCAGTACCCTGAGTGTGATGACTCCCTCTCTCACTCCTAGCACTTGTTTTGTATATGTCAGGAGTGGCTGTAGTTGTTAATTCTGTTGCTCTGATAAAACTCCATGACTAAAGCAACTTAGGAAAGAAAGGTCTGTTTGAGCTTATAGTTTTAGAGGGTAAGAGTCCCTCATGGTGGGGAGCCATGGCAACAAGCAGCAGGCCCCATGGCAGGAGCAGGTAGCTGAGAGCTCTATCTCAGCCCTGAGCACAAAGCAGAGAAGCAGGAAGTGAGGAAAGACGAAGCACCTCCCCAGTCACATACGTCTTCCAGCAAGACTCCATCTCTCAGAGATTGATTCCATGACCTCCCCAAACACCACCACTCTCTGGACCAAATGCTCAGGTATCCAAGCGAGGGGGGATCTTTTTCATTTAAATGAGCACAGTTGCACTGATCTCATGGAGATGTTGTGTGAGTGATTGTGGCATCTCAGTGGTAAGGATTTTGTTGGTAGCTACGGCAGTAGCCCATCAGAACACTGCGGGTTCACGATAAAGTTCATTTTGACATCTGACTCATGGTACACAGAGCCTATTAGTTTTCTTCAACACTCTGATCTGCAACTCATTTTCTCACCTTAAGTTGAACAGGACAATATCCCTAAAGAATCACATGCTACAGGGATCTGTCCAAATCAGTCATGAAAACTCTTTAGTTCCCATAGAAAGCATAATGCGTTCTATCTTCAGCTATGCAGTGGATCCTTGGGGAAAGAAAGGACTTTTTAATGAATGCAGGTTTTTACTTTTTTATTCAAAGTGAATTCCCCACTGAAGAATAACTTTATTTATTAGACTTTCAATTGAGCACAGGATCTTTAAAAGCCCACCATGCCCCTCTTACCTCCAGGTAAACCTGAAGGCCCAGTTAGCAACTGTCTCCTGTTAGCGGTCTCCTCCCTTTACCTGTTAATGTAGTTAATATAATAATAGTGCCCCCTCAGGTCAGCCTCCAGAGAGCTCCAGGAAGTCCCATTCCTTTTCAGTAGCACAGGCAACTTCCCAGTAAGGAGTGAGTGCTGGCACAGTGCTGGGATCTGCTAAGACTGTGAGAAAGATGATACTTCTCCACTTGCACACTCAATGAGAATCATAGTAAAGGCCTCAGAAAAGGCCACAGTCCCCTCACTCCTGCAACCTTCTCTTCTACTGTAATTGCATCATTGTCCTGTCAGCTAGCTTTAGCAGCAGCAAAACACCCAAGCAAGCCTTTCCACTCTCATCAAACCTACTCCCTGCCCTCCACAGCCTTGCTGTGTGCTCATGGAATACTGACCCTGGCCAGCTAGGCCATGCTTGCCTTTGTACATCCTCACAGGTGAATTGCTGTTCCTCTTTCCAGCCCTTGTGTTTAGTCTCCTTCTCTCAGACACCCTCATGCTACCTCAGCTTGCGTGCCTCATGCAAGTGTATGTGGACCCTTCTGAGACCAGCTGCCCACTGGGTTGTAATTATGTCTGCTGCTAGTTCATCTCCTCCTGATGCATGTTGAAAGTAAAGCATTGATTTTATTTTTTGTGTCCCAGCTTAGGTGACTCTGGTTCTAGCAGTAGGTGAATGGATGAGGTAGTTCTCAATGTGTGGCTCCCTAACTGTGTAGGGATAGATAGATACTGTGTATGAGGCTTATCTATTGCTTCTCATTAGAGTGAACAGCATCAGTTACTAAAGTTATGCCACTAGCCTAACAAATGGTAATGTTCTTCTCTTTTCCTTGTTTTCTTTTTTCCTTTCCCAGAATTTCCTAAATTTTTTTAAGCACACATAATAATGAAGGTTTAAACCAGCATTTTAAATCCATTTTTTCAAAGAAAGTACTAAACATATTGGACAGTTAGCACTTAACAGCAACCATGCATGAATGAACAAATTAATAGAAACTTGGTCCTAGTATGTTTTCTGTTTCTAAAATTCTTAATATCTTGTATACTTCTAGTATTCTACATAACAGAATTACTTTTCTTTTTTGCACACTCAGAGAAATGTGGATATAATTATAAAGCAGGTATTTGCTGCATTTTTAAATCACCGCTGTGTGTTTTGGGCATCTTTATTGGAAGTGAGAGCCATGGAACACTGCTGCCGGTTCAGCTGTTTCCAGTGCTCTTGTGCACCATAGGCCAGAGCCGCCTCGGTGTGTTTGTCCGGGCATGGCGTGTTTGTTGGTTCACCCCTGCCTTCTTAGGGTGAAAAACTTGGCTGAAACTGCCAAAAATTTTGAATAGGACTTTCACAATAATGAGGTGTGTGTGTGTGTGTGTGTGTCTGTGTGTGTGTGTATAATTTTACTACTAGACATACAAAATTGTGAAAAACTGCTGTACACAGATTCAATCCAAAGGATAGAAGTCTCCATGGATTCTCCAGTTCTGTCAGGATTTTTTTCCTCTGTGTATTATACTGATTTTGGCCGACAGGCTGGATGTTCTTGCCATTTAAAAATCAGTATCAGTGCTTGATCTCTTCACTGATGGGTTTGCTCCATGTACCCGTGAGATATCATACAGAAGGTCCATGTTGCCTCTTGTTTATTTTTGTTCTTTTTATTGTTACTCTGTCTGAGTCTCAGTCTATCTTTCTCTTCAGAAAAACTTAAGTTTTAAATTAGGTGTATTATCCACCTTAAGAAATGAGCCTGGGTATTACCAACCAAATTAAGAGAGTTTCCTCTTTCGGCACATTGAACACAGGAAATTGTCATTTAAATATCCGTGCATTAAGAGAAAGGTGTTACCAAAGAACATCACTCTTGGCTGAAAGTTTTTCACATCTAAAGCAGGTGCTTAAGAATACTGTGGGACTGTGGGTATGTCGGTTTTGGGGTTTAGTTTATTTTAGTCTCTACAGAGTGGAAGGCCTTAGCTTTGTACAGTAACAAGAAAATACATTGTTAAGAGGTTGGAAGGAGGGGAACACATGACTTTTCAGAAAAGAAAGAAAAAGAAGACACAAAGTCAAGTTCTAAGGACAAATCCAGCTTTAATTAAATGACTAAGTAGCAATTAATTACTATTAAGTGGGACAATGGAAAGTTCCTATCACTTATTGGTCATATCTCAGATTATATGCCCTCAGTAAGTGACATTTTTCCTCTTGTTTTACAGAGGTCAGAGATCAACTCCGCTCACCCATGATGGACAGCCAAAAGAAATGCCGCAGGCTCATGTACTTATTTCTTGCGCTGACCAGTGACGCGCCCTTTAATTGTAAAACATTGTGCTTTACCTTCTACCCTAGCCTTGTCTTTACCAGGGATGCTATCGAGTCCATGCGGTGGGAAGTACAGACTGCAGACAAGTGCTTGTTGCCCCACACTGCCCAGAATCACTTGAAGCAGAACTTAGCATTCTGGGCCCATTTGTTGTTTCAGAAGGCACAATTTCTGAGGGCAGTGTTACTGTGTGATACTGAGCAAAAGCAAAGTGACCTGGACCTTTGCTTTGCATGGAAGGAAGGCTTTTTAATGGTGACCAGTGGTGACTTGGTAAAAGGCTGCCTTTGCTGTAGCTCATCCAGCATCTCTTTTACCAACCAGAGAGTGTGAAACTAGTTTCATATATTATCTAGTTATTCTTTCAAAACAAACAAGAAAACCCTGACGCACTGCACTAGTTATTATTAGATATTCTTAGTCTTTTGTACATGAAGATTTAAGTTCTAAGATGGTTTATATAATAGGTTATACCTACATTTATATTGTAGAATAAATATTAAAAAGCCTGTACCAGAGACTCCCAAGCAGCATGGGCAGGCAGACGTACCATTGTTAGCGGTGTATGCTCGGCCTCGTGGTCCATATATTCTGCACTTTTATATTTGCCACCAGAGTGGTAGTGGTAGTTTGCTGGCAGAGAGAGAGAGAGAGAGAGAGAGAGAGAGGGAGGGAGGGAGGGAGAGAGAGAGAGAGAGAGAGAGAGAGAGAGAGAGAGAGAGA
>NW_021620876.1:4151127-4158961 GCF_004785775.1 Grammomys surdaster
GAGAGAGAGAGAGAGAGAGAGAGAGAGAGAGAGAGAGAGAGATTGAGATTGAGAGAGAGATTGAGAAAGAGAATATTACAATTCTTACAATCTGAATTTTTTTCTTAGCCTTGAGTGACCAAGAAGAATTTGCTTGGGGCAAATTGTGGCAAATATTTTCCCAGACAGGGGAAGCATCCTGCAGATTACAGATTACTGGTGTTTTCATGCCTTGAGGATTCTTTTATTTTTACACAGGGGTCTAAGTGACCAATGGATCGTTCATATAAACAAACAAAAAAAGAAAAAAATATTATTCAGAAGTGACCTTAGTATTACTTCATTATTCTAAACACATTGAAGATGCTCACTTCATATGGACTTGGAGCTTCAGACCTTTTACATCCATCACAGACAGACCGGACGGGTTGTGATTGCTATGCATGGCCTAATGGGCACTGCGGGTTTTAGGAGCCATTTGGAGTTTGTATTGTTGAGGAAGTATTGAGTAAACGAGGGGGGAGGTGTGTCTGAAGTGCGCCTCTCAGTCAGATCCACCTACAAGTTTCTGTTTCCTTTTTATGTTTTGTTGCTTTTAAGCATAAAACCAACCATATGCCAGTGCCAAGTGGATTAACTGGCTTACAACATTCAACATATTGACTTAACCACCTGATGTTCACAGTGTCTTGTTTCCTAGCAACAGATGCAAAGTGATACATCAAAATTAATCTGAGGCTACAGATTTTACAGGGTATTTGTTCTATAGCACAAAGTATTTCCCCACTCTTGTATCACAGCACAAACTACCAAATTTTAATTTTTGGATCCCAGCAATAATTTTTAATAGTTTTCAAACTGGTGGAATTTTGATAGTGCTAGCTGGAGTTTGAAGCTTTTGAATTAGATCTCTAAATGGTGACAGTTTACATGGTTTTATCTAGCTTTCTTATTTATACTTGACTGAATTGTAATGTTTTTTTTTTCTAATTGTAATTTGACCTAATAGCCATATAAAATGACTCTATTAATACTGTCTCGGTCTAGCTTCTCATGGTTGTAGATATTACTTCAGTTCAGGTGCTGGAAAATATGTACAACAATATTAACAGCATTGAAAGATAGAGGTTTGTTTTGTTTGTTGTTTTTCCAAAGCAGGTAGGGAGGGCAGCAAAGTACTAGAATTATGTCCTCAGACTTTATGTTTATTGTGGGGATGAAGGAAGCAGGAAGTAGTAAAAGGTAAATCAGTAGGGATAGCTTAACCCCATTCACATAGAAATAAATCAAGTGATGAGCCCCAGATTTTAGCATACTATTTTTACTACGATAACTTTTAATAATATTTTCTAAATTTCAAAACAAAAAAATGAATGATTGGAAATTGCTGGGTCCTGATGTTGGTGGCTGTTGGAGTTTTGGACCACTTGCTAGCAGTGATTTAAACATGATAATTAGCTAACCCCCCACCCCCAAATAATAACAAAAATAGAAAACCAACAATTGGATTGGTGCAGAACATGCATCTTGACAATGGTACTAACTTGTTATTCTCTAGAACACATTAGAATAGATCTATTTTTGCCAGAGCACCCTCCCTCAGTCCTCCGATACATTTCACTAGAGTCCTTTAAGAGATCGCTGTATATTCCTGAGACCTTTTTTTTTTTAAAAAAAAAAAAGAAGCAAACAAGAGATAACTTTTTTCTACATGGTTAATATCTTACCTGGTCTGCTTTTCCTAAACCCCAGTGGCTTTTATTTTAGTCAGGGTGGGAATGGGAGGAACTGACTGGATATGACTGTTTTCAGATTCTTTAAAAACAAACCTTTTTGTAGAAATGCTTAATTTTTAAGCGGTTAGGCACTGAGAGTAGCAGAAATCCTGCAAAGCTTTATAGTTCTTCAAGTGAGGTCTTGATTTCAGTAGCTGTGCTTCTTATGCCCCGGATCTGCTGGAGAGGGGTGTTGGTATTTTCAGGTAACATTTGTTAGCACAAATCTTTCTCGGTCTGTTACGTTGTTCTTCACTCTATCTGTGTCGTCTTCTTCATTTCACATCTCTCCTTCTGGAAACTGGCATTGCTGTATTGCTCTGATGTGTACTTGTGATCTGCCAACAAGCACCATCTACACGAATATTTGTCTCATAGCATCCTCAAGAAAACAAATCATTGCACCTTATGTATATCTCAAGCAAACCAAAATGCAATGTTCTGCTTTGTTCTGTTCTAAATCATTGTAGCATATCTTTCTGAAACCATTTTTCATTTAGTTGAGATTGTCAATATTTATGCTTTTAACCTTCATTTTTGGATTCAAACCTGTATATAAAACTTTTGGAAGTTTTCCTTGTCCTTCTCTGCAGGGCTGGAAGTGGAAGGTTCTGTCTCAGGTGCAGACGTAGTATTCTTCCAGGTTTCTTTAGCCCTTTATTTATTTTAGGTATTCTGGTATTTCTGATGTAATTTTGAAGTATCTAGAGTATATAATAGTAACTAAAACTGCAGCTCTGAAGCTGAGTGAAAGAGAAAATACTGTAAGATGTTGTTGAAGTTTTGTTTGGGTACTGTAAACGAACGAGATCAGGAAGAGGGAAATGCCCCACAGCCACATTGGAAGCTACAGGTTCTTGTCCCAAAATTAGGTTAGTCTCAGATTGTAGATCAAAACTCTAGATTCATTCAACCCCTTCTTGAGTGATCTTGTCATCTTGGCAGCCTCTTCCCCACAAGTATGAGAAATAACTTTATCAGATGTTGCCTGGAAACCATACTGAAATAATTCCCACATTATCATTGTTGTGCTACTTCTGGTACTTACAATTACTACAGGAAAATGCTGACAACACTATGAGAGGAAAGGAGCATCTGAACCATCTAGGTTGGAGTCTGACATGTTGAATCCCTGGTTTTCTTACTAAGTCAGATGCTTTGCTAAGTCATAGAAAATGTGTTTGCACTCTACAGTCTTTGGCTCAGTGTACGGAAGTGTTTGCACCGATGTAAACTCCCAAGCAGATTATAAATTGCTATGGAATAGACATTAGCTGAAAACTGAATAATGTGTTTTGTTTATAGGGTGGGGTGGGGAATACTGCATAACTCTGTTCTAAGCTTGGCATTTGATGTTAATGTGAAGCAGTGGGACCATGCTGCCTGCTAAACTACTGTATGCATCGTAAGTGTTCTGAAGACCAGCAGCTGGAGGCTGGAGGACAGCAGCCATTCAACAGAGGAGAAGCACCACTGGCTTATCGGAGGAGAGGAAGAAAATCAGAGAAGGCCCAGAGTCACCATTTGTAAGGGAAATGTTGGGGTGTACATGACACTGTTGAGAGTCACCTTTGATTGCACTGCTCCACAGAGCCCTCAGATAAGGCCAATCCTCATGGGCTACCTCGGCTTTCATAGTTAATTTCAGTAAGTCTGTCTTTCACCTCTACCTTCAGTGCCACGATTTTCCACTGCAGTGTTTTGACTTCACAAAACTGACTTCTCCAGAGAGAACAACGCCTTGCTGCAATGGGCAGTAGAAGCAAGTGCTTATCACATTTGACCTGTAAAGTGTTTAGAGTGATGGCTAGGTGGATTTGGATTTAGCTTCTCCCCACACATCTTTTTTTGCACTTTATGCAAAGTGTACTAATTGCTAATTAGATGTCATTTCTCTTTATACAGGCATTCCCAAAGAGTTAAACTGGACTTGGTTTTGAGTTTGGGGATTGTTAAAGTCTTACATAGATTAACTAACAACAGGTGTATAATGAAGACAGAAATAGCTGTGTAGTTCATGGAGCCGTGTATCTGATGAAGCGTCAGGGTTTTATGGACTACTTTGCTAGTGTTTGGAAGTGATAGCTAAGTTGGTTATACTCCATGTCGAGTGACTGTCCTTTTCCATGGGGACATTGTTACCTTCTTACATTTCAGAACAAAGAAGCGGCAGAAGTACATGACATATGTTTGACTTCTTTGTATATCTGCACCTATCTGTGCTACCCTTTCCTTCAACTATATAAATACACGTTTATGAGGGAGGAAAAGGCTCCTCTTTTGACCAAATTTTATATGTGGTGGTGTGATTTTTACTGATAAACTCACAGGAGGAACTTTGTAGTCAAAAGTTCTGTGGCTACTGTTTTGTTTTTGCTTTGTTCTTTTTTTGCCATTTTGTTTGTTTTTTATTTTCTTTCTTGGCAGCCAATGGTCAAACTGATCATGCCTTCAAATTTATTTTCATACACAGAACTAGTTTTTGTGAACATTATTACTACTTCCAAAGATTTTCTGATAACTTGGGCCACAACTGGTGACTGAGTAACAAGGGTCTGATTGAATGCCTCCAAACCCACCCACAACACGAATCTTACCTCACAAGCTCTTACCTAAATCATAGAGAAATTCATGTTCCATGCAGTGTCACTGACTTCTCTGTTGCTCGCCAGAAGGTGTTTGCTCGCTCTTGTCTCCTGACACCTCACATTAGTGCCTGGGCTCTCAGAGCAGCAGAACCCAGGGTCTGGAATGCTGGGGACCTTGAGCTTAGCAAGTGTTCAGCCACATTGTAATGTCATTAGCACTAACAAGCCTCTGGCTCTCAGGAATTTGTCAAAAGGTTGATGAAACCTCCTGAGGTTCCACACACCAGGTTATAAACTGGTTCGAGTAGGTTTGAACTGCTTACATACATGTCATAAATTAACCATAGTTTCATTTGACCCCAGGTCTTAAGTCTGTTGACAGTTTCAGCATGACTGATTAGCTCATTTTATTTTTTATTCTTTATTTTATTTTGCTTTGGAAATTGGCTTGGTTCTCTTTAGAGTTGGTGTAAACATACCATGTAATAAATGATTTCCAGTTAATGGTACAACAGAATTATTGCTTTCTTAGATGTATGTGTAGTAAAAGTCAATATACACATTTATATAATTTCTTCAAAATCTTATACCTAATTTGATATTTCTAAAAATTGCACATGTAAGTCATGTGTATAACATGCTAAAGTACTTTAACTGTGATCTTAAAACTGAATAAAATATTTAATAAAAATTTGAAATATTTTAAAGATAGTATTCATATATGTTTCTTTATGTTCTCACCACCAACCATAGAATATGTGCCTTCAGTGTTTAGTCCACTAAAATGTCCACTAAAAACAGTAGAGAAAGTAATAAAGGATTCTTCAACTGTTTCAGAACATCAGTTAATGGTTTCACCTTGCACTGTTCACCTGAGACTGACCATTGTCTGAGGAGTATTGTTTGCTTTCCCCTGATATGGAGAGTGGAAGGTGGAAGGGGGTCCAACAGAAGAAAGAAAATTGACTTTAGGCTACCATATGAGATGAGAGCTTTTAAGAAAGAGAGCTTAACACCCTCTTTCTTAGATTGTAACAAAACTGTAAGTTGCATCATATAGCCCATTCTTGGCCCACCAGTTAAAGCTAAGATCTCAAGCTGAATCTGTAGAGTGTTCCTGAACCTTGTCTTATTTTTAAAAGTCTTGTGGAGCACTTACAGAGCGCCTCCCAACACTTAGGGAGGAAAAGACAGGCAGTTCCACACTAGCCATGGCTATGTAACAAGACCCTATCTCAATGCAAAATCAAAATAGTCTGGAAAGTATATGGACATCAATCTAGATGTATAATAACAGATTTGGTCCCAAGTTCTGGACCACCACCCACTTGTGTTTGGAACTTCCTGAAACCACTTACTGGAAGTGGTTGTGTTACATTCTACCATTGCCTTGGGGAGAGAAAATGTTTTCATGGTGCCTTCACTGTAAATGTACATGAAGTTCTAGTTATTCCATGGCCAAGTTGGCTTGCTACATGAGTATATTCGCAGGATGCAGAAGGGTCATACATGGTTGCAAACAGTGTGAGCCCCACACGAAAATTGAGAATTTCAGGTTAGCTTGAAAGTGTGATATTCTAAAGTTAAGTTGTTCTAGGAAATTTGATGGCGTGAAAACTATAAATGGGTTAAATTCCTATCTGTTCATACTTAGGTATGTGAATAGGTTTGTTTTTTGTTTTGTTTTGTAAAATTAATCTACCTAATAAATTACAAACGTTAATCCATACTTCTTCCCACTACTGAGAATAAAATCAGGAGTGTTAGGCTGTTGGAAGAAGGGGATCCTTGGGAAAGATATAAATTCTGTTAGAAAAACAGTGACAGTGTGTGCTTCTGTATAACTATACGGTGTTATGTATCAATACTGTTGCAAGGAAAAAGAAAGTGATTAACAGTGAGGTAAAGACAGTAGTATGACTGACTTAAGATGCTAGAAACTAAAGTTATCATACTTACCTCAAACCCTTTTGTTTCGTTGGAATTACAGACTTTCAGAACATACAAAGGCAGAGTTAGTGTTTTGAATCTATGAACCCATCCATCACCCTTTAACCAAGAGATTTTCTCAGTCCCTAGTTTATCTTCACTCCATACTCCAGCAGCAAGTGAGGCGTGTGTGCTAGAAACATCCGGACATTTCAGACACAGCCTTTGAATTGAGCGTGCATTCATTTTTTCTTATTCTTCACAATGTCCAAGTTACCTTGGTGTCAAGAAACCCATGAGACCTAATCATAGATTTGCTGGAATGGAGTTTATTTGAAATTAGAGAAAAACAATAGCTATTTACCTCTATTTTACATGATGAAGGAGAGCCCTAAGAAGTCTTTGTGTGTAGGCAGGTGTTGTTAAGGGGGGGAGGGGCGTGTCATATGTGTTTTTCTCCAGATTAAGTGACTTGAAAAGCTCCAGGGCTAAAATTTTGTAATGTGTATGTGTTAGCTGTATATCTGAGCCCTCTCCTAGCTGAGTCCCTAGTGTCTTCCTCCCACTCTGCCCTCCAGGCTTTCAAGGGGTGTAGAGATATCTCAGATGTGCTCTGGAAGACAAATTTTGAGAGATTTAAAGACTGAAACCCTGGTTATCATGCTATGAATTAAAGCACAGAAGGAAATCCTCATTTTTTAAAAAAAAGTTGTAGATTTGTGACTCACCCACCTTAGAAATTTTTTACCTTAGGGGATTTTGTAACAGGTATATTATTGTGGGGTTGTACATAAGAGAAAGATGAGAAACTTGAAGGTTGAAAGTCTAAATTAAAGTGATGGAGGATGAAGAAAAAAGGAAAATTCATGTAAGTAGTTTTAAAGGCAACATGAAATGTGCCCAAGGAATATTCTCAAATGAGTATTTTTCTGATGGTATCAGTGGAGTTTATGAATGACCAATTAAACAAGTATGAGCTCTTCCAGAAATAAGCAAAAAAGCACTAATATATACAAGCAGTAGACACATAATAGATACAAAATTAGGTAATGATTGGCCACAGAATTTGAAGCTCTTACTGGAATGCACTTAATAGAAAAGGCAATATTGATACAGTTTTCCCAGATGTATATAATTCTTGTCATACTGGAAATTTTTAGTCACTGCTTCATAGAATAAAGTCTCCTATATTCTTTCTTGGCTCAATCATGTATTAAAAATAGAGCAGAAGTCTTCACATAAGTCCTAAATATCCAAAGCCTTCTAAAGTAGAATCTCAAGTATTTTGCATATTGATGCTAGCTCCACCAAAATCTTGTATTACAAGTCAAAATCAAAGCCGTACTTAAAGTCTGCTTTGTTCTACTGTTCTCAAAGCTCATGGTGTATACCTTGGCTCCAGAGAGTTCTCAGATGCCCCCAGCTTGTACAAGTTGCTACCTCATGCTTTCTTATGTGTGTGGGTTTTTTTTTAATTCATTCTCTCCCTCTCTGTCTCTCTGTCTCTCTGTCTCTCTCTCTCTCTCTCTCTCTCTCTCTCTCTCTCTCTCTCTCTCTCTCTCT
>NW_021620876.1:4158971-4185004 GCF_004785775.1 Grammomys surdaster
TCTCTCTCTCTCTCTCTCTCTCTCTCTCTCTCTCTCTCTCTCTCTCTGTGAATTTCATCATGTACCCTAAACCTACTATCCCTATCCCTCCATAACCTCCCTCTGTCCTTGCATGCTCCCCCTCAAAAGGAAAAAAACACCTTGTTGTGGAAGCTGGATACCACAGGATGCCCTCTTGTCCACACTTTACTTGAAAATGTTCATTGCAATGAGTCAGTCATTGGTCTGGTTCAAAGCCTATGGCTTCTGCTATACTATCAATACTGGATCTCACTGAGACTTCCCTATCTTGTTTTTGCCCTGTGTCATGGAGATCCAGCAGCTTTGGGTCTGTAGGACTTGCCCCTTCACCAGCCTAAGCCCTGGATCTGGGCCTGGGTGGTAGCTGAGCCGGTCAGTAGGTACCCACACCACCAGGGTGAGCTCTCCAACACTGCCCCAGCTAGCTCACACAGTACTTCAACCTGTAAGGAGCAAAGCCAGCTCTCCTTCCTGCTCTCATGGCTTTGGGGCCAGCCAGCTGTCCCACCTGCCATGTGGGGAGTTGCATCTCCTACCCATGCAGACAAGTGGCACATCCTCGGTGCTCACCTGAAACTGGCATCAGAGTCAGCTTTACTGTGCTGCCCAGGCAATACGCAGAGGCCACCCTCCCAATTGCTGCAGCAGTGAGAGGCAGAGACAGCTCTCAGGCTCTCATGACCTTGTGGCCAGCCCTACAGTCTGTCACAAATGGTTGGGAGCAAGTGGGGGAGTACATAATGCTTCCTTAATGGCTGTCCTTTCTTACTAATTCTGCACTGGACACTCCGTGTGTGTGTGTGTGTGTGTGTGTGTGTGTGTGTGTGTGTGTGAACGCCAAAAGATTTCTGTGAGTTGTTGAACTGTTTTGAAAGATGCCAAGGCCTAGGAGATATAGCTCAATGGGTTTCCTTGAGGGAACTTGAAGACCGAAGTTTGGAGTTCCAGGATCCACATAGCAGCTTTCTCAGTGGTCAGGGAGAGGAGACAAGAACCCTAGGATGAGCTCTGGATTCAAGTGAGAGACTGATTGACTGTGTAAATAAAGGGATGGGAGAGACAGAAAGACAACCAAAGTCTAGTTCTCCGTACATGAGCTTGCTTGCTCGCCCAGACACCATCTATGTGCAGATATGGAGTGTGGAATGCAGGACAGTGATGGAAATGTAAGGCTTTAAGGAAGCAGAGCCAGAGCTTATGGGAGATGGATCTGGTATTCTGTACTTTGAAGACTCTCAATTTGATACTGTTCTACTTTTAAAAGAATTTCATTTTTAAATCTCTTTCACAAAAGAGATTTTAGTGTAAGGAAAAGTATTGTTACAACAAGGTTACCCAGCTCTGACCTGCAAATGTATGATAAAAGACTTAGGGTAAGGCTGTGACTATCCCTGACAGCCCCAGACTGAGGGTGTTGTAGGGTGATGCCTTCATTCTCCCCACTCGCTGCTGTCCTTTCTGTCTCTGTCCTGAGTCACACATACTACTGGAATCAAAATACTTCAGATATTAAATTTCCCTTGAAATACACTGTTGTAAAACTTTCCCTTTTTGTTGACATTTTTTCCTCACTGAGGGAACACAAGTTTGTTGTTTTGTTGTTTTAGTGTGGTTACAAAAGACTTAGGAATTCCTGCCTAGAATGAATCCTAAAGCAAAAGACTTTCTATGGGAGATTCCACATGTTTGTGTGTGCTATCCTCACTTCATTTTGGTTCTAGACAGAATAATGAGAGCCTTTCCTTCCTCATGCTTTGCCTTGAAAGACTGCCACAGAGAGCGCCTGTTTCCTGGACTCTGGGATTGTTTCACTTAGTGGGTACTGAAGATTTTATACCTGCTTTGGAAAGTAAACGCTCCCTTTAGTTTGGCGAAAGAAGAAAGCCCCCTCTGGGGATTAATACAGGAGTTTTCTTTAATTTCAAAACCATCTGCTTTAAGAAGCAAGATCACCTCTCTTACATATGCAAACCACACTGTAATTTATGTATGACTTCACTTAAAAAAATGCAGAAATTTAAAGTTTAATTTGAAGTGCATCAAGCACCTGTCCTTGTCTCCTTCCTCTTCCCAGAAGACTCAGTTAAGCCTTTGCTTCCTCTCCCCACTTTCCAAAGGTCTGGTGTAGGAAGCAGGTGAAGTCTGAGTGAATGTGGATTGCTGACGTGAGAGCAACCAAGTCAAAGACACCATCACCTCAGAGTGGCAAAACCACCTCTACCAAGTTCAGGGAAATGGAAGCACCTTCCCCCCAGATAGGGTACAGATGTGTGTAGTTGACCTTTAAAATCAGTAAATGCAGAGAGTACAACAGCAGCTTCCTCCTCTTGGATGACTGCAATCAGATTGCTCGCCTACAGCAACCCGAACTGAGGTTAGCTTTTCCCCTCCTCATCCCTGCTGTGTATAATAAAGGGTGACTTTTGCTGCTGCTGCTGGAGCATCCATACCCAAGCACATGGCCCACCTGATTCTAGCTTTACCTTGCTGTATCTCATTTCTTCATTTCTCATCACCGCAAAATTCAAAGCTGTGCAGGGCAGGGCAAATGGCATTTGGCCATGGGGGACTTGTCTTAGTCAAGGGAACACTCCCATGAGAAGATCACGAAAAGGTAATGGGAAGCATGTTTGTATGCATATGGTATAAAATGAGATGGGTGGTTTCTGACAGATTTTGAGGAAACGAGGAAGTAAGGTGAAAAATTAAAAACAAAACAAAACCAAAAAACTCCAGCTTCACTAATTCCCAGCCTATGTTTCAGGAGATACTTCCTTGGTTTCCAGGAAAAGGGACAGTACATTTTGCTACTTGGAAAAAACAGAAAAATTAAGGGATAAATACATCACTGAAGCACTCAAACCTCTTCCCATCTTACTTTCTGTTTCTGGAGTCGTATATGTGGTTTCATGGATTAGAGGTTATTTCCTGAAAGGGTAAAAGGGTAAGGGAGTCCAGCCTTGTACCCTAGCCTCTGGAAATGAAGGCATGACCCCTTACCTCAGAGAGACAGCCACAGATAGTGGGGACGACACCTGCAGCTCCAGCAGCTACCCCTGGGACCTGCAGAGAGAAAGAGACAAATTTGATTGATGTGTCATACATGTTCTGACCAGCCTGATGCCTCGAATGCTGATACTGAGTGAAGTTGTTACTATGATGTAGTCACCTCACCTCTGGTGAGATTGCACCTTGGATCTTGGCCACTGTGACATTTAAGAACCTGGAAACTTGACAGCTGTCACCAACCCATTTAATATCAGTTGGTCAGGTGCAGTCAGTGTGGGTAAAGGACTGTAGGGCCTATATTCAACAGTGTTGTGCTGTCTTGTCTGACTCCGTGAATATTAGCAAAACTCCCAATGTCCTCCATTACCTGATGAAATTGTAAACTCACTGGCTGTATTAATTCCACCAACCACTGAGGGATTCCTATATTCTATCAACTAGTCTTCCTTTCAGTACCTATTAATATTTCTTATCCATGGTACTCAGACCAAAGCCTCCAGGTAACAAAAAAATAAGGGGTTTGTTAATCCAGTTTTAAAGAGTGCTAGGAATGATTATGGTTGAAGTGGTGGCTTGTCTCAGATCCTATGTGTGTTGGAAACAGAGGCTGATGCATCAGAGAAGACAGCTGTGATCAAGTCCACAAGCCTACCCATCTTGGCCTCTTGACCAGTTTGACCTGAAGGCAGAGCAACCGACTTTTGAACATCCTGTCTTTCCTTGTAGGATACTTTGAAACTGGAATCAGATCAAGAATTTTTGTTCTGTATATGGGCATTTATCCATGTGAATTACTTTTTTGGGGTTTTTCTTTCACTCCTACCCACACATTCAATACTCCATATGCCTCGTTTTAAAAAGCAAATGGTTTTCTGGTCTGGGTGTGCACTTTTCCCTTTCTGAGTTGCCTCTATGTGACATTCTAGCCTGCCACCACCAACACCTGCTCTTCAGCCAAAGATCTATTTTTGTTAGAATCTGTCCTAGCTTTGGAGCCTACTGCAGAGAACAGCAGCAGCACAGATTGGTAGTGACGTTACAGTAGCTAATGAATAATGTTTCCAGGGGAGTGGCTGGGCTTGGCTGGCATTTAGAGACCAGGCAGGCCGCACCCAGCAGGGAGCTTGACCTGCAGACTTGGAAGATACTAGCCACTCAACAGAAAAGTCCTGGCTGCCTTCACAGCCTGTGAGACAAATGCATAGACAGGACCCAGGTTTAGGCTAGACAATCCTCAGGTCCTAGGCTCTTGTAATTACTTCCTCTGTAAAATTTGTCATTGGGTTAAAAGTTTTTCACTTGAATGCTAGTTTTCTTTAGCCATTTTACCATTAACTCACCATGTAACGCTCTGAGTTTCAGAATTAGGCAGAAGGGATATTTGTTTTCATATAGAAAATGGCCTCCCCTGTTCTCCGAAGCATGGTCCTCACTTGCACTTGCCCTGGATTTACTTTCTACACTTGCAGTTACTGGAGGTTATCTAAGGTCTGAAGAAGTTGAGAAATTCCAGAAATAAATTTATCCCAATTTTTTTTTGGTTTTTCGAGACAGAGTTTCTCTGTGTAGCCCTGGCTGTCCTGGAACTCACTTTGTAGACCAGTGTAGACCAGGCTAGCCTCGAACTCTCGAACTCAGAAATCTGCCTGCCTCTGCCTCCCAAGTGCTGGGATTAAAGGTGTGCGCCACCACCGCCCTGGCTCCAATATATTTGTATACTAGCATAAAACAGCTCTCTCACTCCAAAGGGAACAGGAGACTGTTCATTCTGCACCAAAACTGAGTGACCTGCATGTAGGAACATGCATGTAGGTTTTTCAGAATAGCAGGTTCTCCGTGGAAGTATTTACATGAATTTTTATTGTCACAGATCAAGAGAAAATCATAAAGCATTAGTCAAATACATTGGTGTGACAGGGAGAAGTCTATGCTATAGGTCTCAGATACTATTGGATGGCACACTTAGATTATGGACTTGTGGAAACTAGTAGTCTGTTTATAACTTAGCCACTTAGTATGGTCTATGATTGTACATGATAGTCAAAGAGAGACGTGATAAATTGTCATTAAGGCTAAAAATCACCTAATGTAATTTTGGATCTTGATATAAAACATTCCTACTCACAATCACAGAACTTCAATCGTCTGGAGGATCTTCTATATAAATGCTGCACCTTTTATTAAAAAATAAACCTTTCTGTTTACAGTATAATATATTTTATTAGTTCTTAATTTCTCACTATGGCTAACAATCATAATATGTGTATATAGAAAAAAATATAATGCATAGGATTCAGTATTCTGGGTTCCAGGTGTTTATGGGCCATATCCCCTGTGGAGGAGAGGAAAGCCACCACTGTGTACACTGTGAGAGCTGAGGGACACTCATGTCTCTCTTCCTCCTCGCCTTTGTTCTGTTTTGCTGGGGACCAAACAGAGCCTTGCGCATGCTAGGAAGGTATTCTCCCATGGGGCCACACCCCGAGCTCTTCTCTGTTGGTATCATGAAAGTACTATTTTTAAGCACTGAGTTGCACTACTGACCCAGGGTGTTGAAACAGAATTATGTGTGCTTCAGTTTCACCCATCAGCTTTGTCTGCCTTCCCCAATTTGAAAACAATCTTCTCTTCTCCCTCTATTGACCACGAGCTGTCCCTTTACTGAGCAATCACTGCTCCAAGGTTGACTAAACCTAATGCTGTTCATTCCTAAAAAGCCTTCTCTGTGATATTCATACAAGGTAAATGTGGCTCTTTATAAACCACTGAAGACATGGTCTCCTCAACCTCCTTGCCCTTCCTACAGCTGACTTGAGACTCTTACACCCTCAGAGGCTGAATGTCTGGCTTTTCCCCAGATCAATATGAGCAGTGTTGCCCTGCAATAAGGCCTCTGGGGAACCAGAGAGAGGAGGAGAGCCCAGGATGGCTTCTGTTCATTTGAACATTGAATTTGGCTGCAATTATCATCCAGAGACTATTCTCCTGAGAGTGCAGAGACCAGGTCTGTTTCAAATGGCTTCAAAAGGACAATGCTCTCGTCCCACACTTGAGGAAATTGCTGGCTACACAGAGGAAAAGCAGTCGTATTTAGAAACGTGATCGTGAGCTTAACTCTAGAATGGAAAGCAATTTAAATGTATGACTGGACAAAGACCATTAGCTCAATGAATGTAAATAAGCTTCTAAAGAAGGGCACTGTTCCCAGAGAACTTCCCCTCCAGTGTGGAGTGTGGAGGAAATGTCTCTACTTGATGGTCCTTAAGTGTCAGTCGGAGGGCTTTGCAACCCCAGCTTGTTACCAAGGAGTCAGCTTGCTCTGCTCATGTAAACAGCCCCACTGGAATTACTGTGATACCCATTTAGGCAGGGGAGCCAGAAACTACATAGCACCAGAACCAGGCAATTTTGCTGTGAAAGAAAGGCTGTCAACTTGACTCTTTCAAATTATCTTCAGCAAATGCTGCCAAATGCTGTTGATGTCACCCACACTATTTGCCACTCCATTCCAATCTTCATAGCCTAATGCTGAGGTTGAAGCATAGACTCTACACTGAAGCAAGCCCTGCGCTTCTGAGTGGGTAGCTTTGTGTGTGAGGAATTCACACAGCTTCCCAGGGGCCCTGTGTGGCTCCCAGGATATGCCTCCCCTCCTCCAGATTCTCTGGAGAGTCCAACAAATGCTTCCCACTGAGCCTGAAGGCAGAACTGTAGAACTTACCCTCTCCCTGGGCCTCTCCCTCTCTTTTTCTCTACCTGCCTGCCCCTCCCTCTCCTCTACCTTGTGTTCAGTTTAGTTTTTGTAATTACCAAAAAGAGCATGAGGAGTCCAGGATAATTGCCTTGGGGAAAAATTGTGGAGCCATTGATGGTGGAGTATTTGTTTGCTTTTGTAGTGTTTTGTTTTGTTCCCCCGCCCCAAACACACACACACAAGGTCTTTTTGACACGGGGTCTTGCACTATAACCCCAGCTGTCCTAGACCTCACTATAAAGCCCAGAATTCCTGGAGTCTTTCTGCCTCAGTCTTCCTTGTGCTAAGATCCTAAATATGTTCAGATTCCAGTTGCAAGGCACCAGGCAGAGGTGGATTTTTTTTCTCATGCTTTTTTAGTTTAATCTTACTGCCCATTTAAAAGTTGTGCATGTTTGTGGGGGAGTCATGTGATAGTTCATGTAGATGAACACCTGTGTAGATAGCATTGTAATAAGAGTCATCAGCTTAAGCCTTGCAGCTTTGGTGAGAACTTTGTGGTCCTCTCTACTGAGGTTTTACAGCCTACAATTTTTGTCTCTGTAGTTCTATCTCCAGTGTACGCAGCACATTCCACGTTGTTTTTCCTGTCCATCTACATCCCCTCTAGGCATCTATTTCTTAAACATCACCAAAGAGGATCAAACAAGTGACTGAAAAGCAATCTTTATTTTCTCACTGACATTAATAAATTCGGTAAAGTAAGTTTTTTTAAAAAAATACGTTTTTCTTCTTGGGGGAACTCAACAAGAATGGCTTTTTTGTTTTGTTGTTTTGTTGTTGTTGTTTTTTTAATCTCCACTCTGAAGAGGAAATATAAACTATTGATAAGGTTTTCTTGAATTGTCCCAGATATAAAAATGACTAGTGAACATATCTCTAAATGAGTTGTGTCATCATCTGGAGGGACAGCCAGGTGTGTGCAGGTGTCCTAGCTTCGTTTCTGATATAAAGTAGGAAGGATTCTGGGAGCCTAAGCTTTGTCTTTTTGGTCCATACCCCATGTTTACCTGTGCCCATGGCAATATTATAGGACAGGGAAGGAATGACAAACGTTGTCACTGTTGTGACACTCACCTCAAGCCAGGTGTGCTAATATGGTTAGTGACTACTCTACACAGCACTTGCAGGGACAGGCTCCCCTGTTAATGCTCCTTCAAAGTCTCCTTCCCTTCCTATTTTCCACTAAAACTTTCTGGTGCAAGCTGAGCATGTCCAGAGGCATTTCTGTCTGTCTGTTTAATAATACCAATACATGTTCTGAGACTTCTAGCTAGACACACACACACACACACACACACACACACACACACACTCAGGGGAGTGTGTCTTCCATCTTTTCTTTTTAGATTGTGACCTTAACCTGAGCATGCTGGAGGAGCCAGCCCACTCCTATGTGAATATGTAGGGATGACCTGAAGCTTCCTGGACTGCTTTGCCTTGGAAATGCCTTTCCTTGTCCACAGCAGATGGTGCATCTTTCCCCATTTAGTGATGAAATACAAGCCTGCTCAATTGGCTATAATATGACAGTTATAGGGTCCTAGAAACGTATGGGCCATATAATCCAGGCCATCTTCAAACTCTCCTAAGTAGTTAGGTTGATCTTGAATTCCAGACCTACTTTGACTTCCTGGGATTATAGGCATCGTCATGCCTGGTTTTGTTTGTTTGTCTTGTTTTTTAATTTTAATTTTTATTTTTTTTGCTTGTTTGTTTGTTTGTTTGCTTGTTTTTAACCTGAGTCTATTTGGAGAGCTGATATCCTTTGACTCTGTGCTGACCAGTATCATGACAACTTAACACAAGCTAGAGTCATTTTACAAAGAGAAAACCTCAACTGAGAAAATGTCCTCATCAGGGTGCCCTGTGGGCAAGCCTGTGGTGCATCTTCTTCATTGATGATTGCTGTGGAAGATGTGGCCTGAAGGTGTAGCCCAGATTTCCAGGAAGTCTTCCCACTTCGAGTGTTTCAATAAGAAAATCCCAACTGCTTGGGGTTTAGGTGGTTCCAGCTACAAACTGAAGTACAAATCATTTTTATTCAATTAGATTTTTGTAACTAAAAAAGTGTATGGTCTTTTGTAACGCTACAGGAGAAATGGTAATTACTCGTTAAATTTTGGTATGACAGTGGTGACTGCTTTGCTTTCTGATACTCTTGTCCTTGGATCCCTTACTGGGTTCTCAACAGCTTCTGCCCCCATGTAAGAATGCAGAGCAGATACTCTGGTCTACAGAATTCCCTGCCTGTTCCTTGCATTACAACTGGCTCTTACTGAAAGACTGGATTACTGAGAAAGAACTCAGTCTACTGTTAAAGCAGCCACAAAGCACAGGCATCAAAAGAATTGGGCTAGATCCAATTCAATATTTTATATCGTAGAGGAGGAGAGATATTTTTGCACTGCAGAGTCTAAGTTCACCACTGAGGCTCCTCCTAAGAAATGACAAAGTATTGAAGAAAGCACACACATTTGCTGAATAGTACGTCTTATGTAAAAGGAGAACCTTCATAAAGAAATTAAAAAGGGAAGAAATAGTTCAACCTGTGTGTTTTTATCTGGGTGTGATGAACAGGACCTTCATCAAGACATTTTGAGGCAGGAAAGCATATGAGATAGATTAGGACTCTTGGAACCCCACTTGACTTTGGTTTATGCACAAAGCCCTCATAATAATACTCTTGACTACCTAGTTTCTTGACTTGTATGCTCTATACACATATACCCATCAAGCCACTGCTCCTAACCACCCCAAAGCTTCTTGTTGCCCATGTACCTGCCTCAGGACACACATAATCCCATCTCTGAGCAATTATTCTTGTTACTGATAACAATAAAAAGTAAACAATACCCAAGAATATCCTCAACTATCTGAAAATGAGGAATAGAAAGGCAGATTTGGCCTGGATTGATTTGGGGTGCATGGACAGTAAACAAAACTGTATCCTCTAGTAACTTTTAAAGGAAAGTCCTCTGTTTACCTTCTTACACCTCAGAGTAGTTGAGCATACATATGATCGAAATCAGATGCACTCTGGGAAAGGGTATGCACAGTCAAGACATGTTTATATAACTCAATATATCAGTTAAAGTAAAGAAACTCTCAAACTCTACCTCCTTCCATGACTCCCATGACAAGGAGCCCTGAGCAATCATTTGGGCCTTTTAGTGCTCTCATTCACGTGGCCCTCTGTCAGTTTTGACATATCCCCTCTTTGATCTGCAATATCACTTTGTTCCAATACAATTATCTTGCTTCTTTTGCAAGTCTCAATGAGTCCATATTTTCAATGTTTTGGAGAAGAGGCATATACTAGTTCTAGACCCTCCAGTAGCAATTTGACAGATCAGAAAGGACTTGATTTACTGACAATACACACAGAGAAGGGTTTCTCAGTGAGGCCCACTGGCTAATATTCCCTGGGACCTTCATCTTTAGAGATAAATCTGTACTTCCTCTCTAGCATAGGAAGGATGTCTTCTACACCAGAGCCTTATGAACTGCTTCAGGACAAGGTCAGGATATTTTCCACAGTCTCTTAACTGCTTCAAGAGAGAAGGAAAAGGAAAGGGTAACAACATGCATATTTTCCTTAACTTTCTTTTTTTAAGGTGTATTTATGTATTTTATATATGAGTGCTCTATCTGCATGTACACCAGCTGACCAGAAGAGAGCATTAGATGCCATTATATATGGTTATGAGCCTCTACATAGTTGATGGGACTTGAACTCAGGGCCTCTGGAAGATCAGCCAGTGCCCTTAACCTCTGAGCCATCTCTTCAGCCCCTCCTTAACTTTCTTTAGCTTAAAATATTTACTATGCAAAGACACTTCATTTTGGAATAGTGTGTTCTTAACCTTATCAATATTGCATTAGTCAAGTAGCAGGATGATGCAATTGAACAGAATGTGTTCCCTAAAGGAATTATTTACCAAGCTAAAAGCAAGAAAGCATATGAGAAAGCATAGTGTCTAGGACCAGATATGTCAAGCCCAGGCCTGAAGAGTGAGGTGCTGCAAGGGTGACCTGGAAAGATAAGAGGGTCAATTACAGAATCATATCAGCCTGCCCTCCTCTCCCCCCATTACATTGACATCATGCCCCTTCCCCCAACTCCTGTTGTCCCAGTCCCTCTGGAAGGCAGACAGCTACAGAACACACTGAAATAGGCCATCAGTGCAGGGACTCCAACACAGCAAAATGGAGGGAGGCAGAGGCTATGGTAAGAAGGCAAATAGAAGAGGCATTCCTCGATGGCGTCAAAAAAGCCCGGAGTGACTTTGCATTAAAGCATGTTGTTTTGAAATATGAAGTGGGAGTGAAGTCATGATTCATTCACACCTCTGCGTACCTTTATTTGCCCCTAGCATGTATCTGTCTTGGGGTAAGGCACCTATAAACTGGTATGTGTCATTGAGTTCTATCCCAGAATCTCCAGGACTCCAGGAGAAGAACCTATCACCCCACAACACTGGGTTCTGACTTGGCCACACAGAAGTGCTGTCTCCAGCACCCATCGTGTCTGTTCAGCTTCCCTGACTAGAGAGAGAGATCCATACTGCAGAAGATGAGCTATGCAGCTGAAGTGGGGGAAGGGAAGATAGTCCATTGGAAGACGCAAGGAGTCAACACAGAGTGAATTTCAAAAATAATGGAGGTCACTATGCAGGAGGACTCTGATGGAATCTCCTAGGGGAAAATGTTTGTGTTTTATTTAACACTGTTGATAATGTTTACTAGCTCTCACCCCTGGCAGGCAGCAAACCATCTTCATTTGCACTCAGCACCAAAACAGAGCATCTGTATTTCAATATTTGAGTTAAATATATCTGGTGTTTGCAGAGCATAATGCTGTTGACATTGTTCCATGGTGACACTCTTTAGGGAGTTGGAATCTGTCTTTGATATTAGTCATCAAGCCACATGAAACATCTTAATGGAAATCAAGATAGCAAAGCTGCTCCAGGAACGCTTGAACTAGACAGAGGAGGTTGGTTCAGGAAGGGCTAGAGAGCTGGGGCTCTTAGAGGGACTATGGCTGCTCTTATTGCACTTCACCTCACAGGAGGGAGAAGGCATTTGCCCTAGGAAGCTGCATAGGGTACAGCCTCATAGACAAGGCTTCCGAAAGATGACTGGGCTCTTTTGTGAGTAGTATGCTCCCCTTCCTTGACAGCTGTGGACCTACTTTGATGGCCTAGAAACTTATGACGATGGACTAAGGGTGTTGGTCAGTGGCAGAGTGCTTGTTTAATATGCAAGTGGCCTATGAGTCTAATCTTCAATACTGACAAGGAAGGAAGAAAACAAGGGAGATGCAGGGAGGGAGGCAGGCAGGCAGGCAGGGAGGGAGGGAGGAAAGAAAGATGAAAGAAAAAAGGGAGGAATGGAGGGAGAGAGGGAGGGAAGAAGGAAGGAAGGAAAGAAGAAAGGAAGGAAGAGAGGCAGGAAGGGAGGGAGGGAAAGAGGGAGAGGGAGGCAGGGAGGGAGGGAGAGAGGCAGAGAAGGAGAGAGAGGCAAGGAGGGAGAGAGGCAGAGAGGGAGGGAGAGGCAGGGAGGGAGGATGAGAGAAAGAAGTGAAGGAGGGAGGGAAGCAGAGAAGAAGGAAAGAAGAAGGAAGAGGGAGAGGAAGGGAGGAAGGAAAGAAAGAAAGGAAGGAAAGAAAGGAAGGAAGGAAGGAAGGAAGGAAGGAAGGAAGGAAGAAGGAAGGAAGGAGGAAGGAAGGGAGGGGAAATGTATCATTAGCATACAGGTACTGTCTCATACAATTCCACTTCTCTCTTCTCAACCTGCCCCTCCCCCATATGAATGTGAACTTGGAGCTGGGCTGCTGAGCAGATCAAAGATCCCTGCAGGGATGCTACCTGCCAGGTTCCAGGTGCCTCTGCATCCTCTGTCTCCAACACAGGAACCCTTATTTGACACCCTGAATGTCAACGGAGGCCCATAGGTAACTGGCTCCGGTCTCTAGGAGTACAGAAGGAGAGGAGTGGGTTCAGCACCCTCTTTCCTATTCTGACCACGCAGCCCTATGAATCGTTTCTGTTTCAAGTGCCCAAGTTTCAAGAGTGCTTAATTTAATCGGCCTCATGTGGGTTAAGAAGGAAATTAGAGAGCCAACTGAGAGCTGTAAGTTTCCATCAGAGACTGGTGCCCGGCCTGAGGCATCTGATTTGAAGAAATGGGACTAGCAAGGTCAGACCTATGCTGTGGAAAAGCCCAGAGTGACATGCAGTGATGGCAGTGATGTCGGGGCAGACAGCACTTGACACCCACTAAGCACTCTTATTCACAGATCTCTGCGTCCACTCTCCCGGGCTTTCCCTGTCTTCCACTAAACCAGACCCCATCACAGTGCATCTCATAGCTCTATGAGATGGAATCTACTGGCTACTGCAATTTGACACCTGGGCCAGAGTGGAGGTCAGGTCAACACTCCCTGTATAGGTGACTAGCCAAAATGAGAGCAAGCCCAGGTGCCACTGTGACTCCTGGCGCTCAGGTGACTGGGGTGAAGACATGCATGTCTCACTCACTGAAACACAGAGGTATATCCTATCATAGTCTATTTCCACCAGAAAAGAGGATGCTTGGTCAAAGGAAACACATATATGTGCCCGTCCCAACCAGTCCCTCTGTGCAACACTGTCCAGGGGATGCTGATATTTCTTCCCAGCTACAGAAGCCTCTAGGGATACAGATAGCCGGATATCACCTCTCTTCATTTGTTACTCAGCAAGCATTGCTGTTCCAATGACCAACACTGAGGTGTCCCCCTCCCCAACTATCTTTGCTGTTTCACCCGTTGACCACTCGGCCTTCATAGTCTTCCATTCCTTAAATAGTTTCAGCCTCCCAGCGGCCCACCTCCCCCACCTCCCTGCAGCCTAAGCCACCCTGTCACCTTCACTACCCCACCAAGTTATTGAGGCCTTGTGGTCACGGGCTCCTGCCACCAAATCAGTGCCTAAGGCTGACGCATAATAATCTTCTTCCTTGATTAGGGCATCTTAATTATGCTCCAGGAATTTGCTTAAACAGATTAATCATTCTTGAGCACAAATTTAGAAGCTGTGCTTGCTGAGGGATCTGCTCTGATGTCTCCCGAGAAATTTGCTGATTACACCTGCCTGTTGGGCCCTTGCCAGGGACTTGGATTTGTCACAGGCTTGGTCCCTGGCTGGAGTCTGTCACCCCTGTATTCTTAGTTTTGCTCCTTTTCAGTCTCCTTTCTGAAGGCTGTAGTTACAATCCCTAGCTTTGAAGTGAGACAGGGGTATGAGAGTGGATATCCCCGTGGTCTCTTCCTTCTTAGAGTTCTCTCTACCCTGAGGAATTGCTGTGTGGGCCGCCTTCTCAGTGAAGGCAAACCCCAATCTGTTCGCTGATTCGTGGCAACCTGGGTTCCACAGTGATTATTAGCAGACTTTCCACTTTCCACAACAGCTGGCATTGGGAGTCTCATCCTAAGATGACATCATCAGAGTCTCCAGGACTGGGCATCTTGAGGAGAGAGCTGGTAAAAATGGAACCCAGAATGTGTTCTAGTCTGCAGGAAGTAAGGTTGGCGTTCAAAAGCCCTTGAGGCTGGGGATGATTCCTGGGACTTCAGACTCCTTACGAAGATGTAACTACTTTATACAGCTATAGAATGGAGGTCGAGCAGATTTTTGGCTGTGGAGGTTTCAGCACAGGGTCTGTCTTGCAGGAAGGCATCAGTAAAAGCTGGCTTTCAGTTCTTTCCTCATATTTTAGCAATGAATAGCCCAAGGATGAAACGAAGGCATTTGTACAGGAAGCTGAGTAGATAGAGACAATGTGGTCTTCACTGTGGACTTTTACTCTACCCTGAAGAAGAATAAAACTATGTTCTGTGCAGGAAAATGGATGGATGTAGAATCCATGTTATCTGAGATAAGTTTAACTCCAAAAGACAAATACATTTTCTCATTTGGGAAATCTAGGAGGTTAGAAGCACATGCCACCATGCCCAGATTTTATTACAAAATATTTCTTTTAATTTTGAGATAATATAATCACATCACTTCTGCCTTCCTTTTCCTCCCCCCAATCCCTCCTGTAGGTTCTCCTTGTGGACCCTGAGGGCAGAACCAAGTCTTATGCTTGGACTGAAGCAAGTACTTTATTGATGGAGATATCCTCCCAACCCTGAAACCTATTGTTTTGTATGCTAATTATTTTTTTTTTATTTAAAGAAAGAAAGAAAGAAAATAAAGGGCCTGAATAGGAGACTTTTCCCAGTTACAACTGATGAGGCCCAACCTGGAGCAAACCAACGATCCTGTTTCCTATGTTCATGCTCAAGGAATAAACAGAATAAGTCAGTAGCGCTTATATTAGCCAAATCCATGTGACGAAACAGAACAGGTGTGTCTATCACTTTATGATTAGCTTTGAGGATGGGGGTGTGAAATGAAGAGTTTGGAAGAGAAGAAATATCAATCAAACAAAGCTAATCTACTGAAAATGTGAATCAAGAAACAAATGTATATAATAACTACACACCACACACCTGCGTTTCGGGTCATCCTCCTAACCATCTGTGCCTCGTCTTTTAAATCCCGTCCCGTTAAAAATCCCACGGTCTTACAGGCTCTCAGAGAGAGGCTAGCAGGCAGGAAGTGGCTGAACTCAGTGTGGTCTGGAGAGGGCATGTGGCTCAGTGTGACTAGCCATGCGCAGTGCGCACAGAGCGGGCAGAGGGATACAGGCAGGCGAGACGCTGAGCTTTGGTTGCACGCTGCTGCATGGAGCCCGCAAGATGCCTTTTGTTAAACAGCAAGACGAGCGTATGAAGGGTTTGTAAATATTTGGAGAAAAGAAAGACTGGAAACATAAACCTGATCAGGAAATGTGCTGAATCAAAGAAACAGACAGATGCGAGCTATTTAGGTACTGTTCAGAGCTGTTCTTAACACATCCATGTCTTTGGGGAGAAAGTATAAGCAATGAGTTTTAACCCACCAAAATATCTTTGGCACCAGTAACTATGTTAAATAAGGCTATATTTTGAAGAGAAATAATGAGTAGGTTTTTTTTTCTTTTTGTTCTTGACGTTGGGGTGGCGCCCAGGACCTTGCCAAAGCTCACCAATTGGTCTATAGCAGAGATATGCCCTCATCCTAGAAATTATAACTGCAGGCTGAAACATTATCCTTTCTTGTATCAATTTTTGCTGTTATCAATAGAAAGACATTTGGCTTTTTTTTTCACTTTAGTAAAAAAAATCAGTAAACAATTTCAATTTTGTAGATCATGATATAAATGTTACTGTAGAAAACTCCAACACACTATTAAGGACAGGAGGTAAAGCGGGTACAGAGTTCATCCTGAAGGGGTTACTGTCACAGAAAAAACATTTGGTCCCTGAAAGTTCTTAAAATACTAGAGTGTGGCACGGGGAAGAGGTGAGAAGCAAGGGAGATTTGATGTAAAAGTCAAGCCTTGCTGTGTCAAGGACTTCCAAGGTTAGCGCTGACCTAGATCGTAGGTTTTCAGCCTCAGCCTCTGTCCAAATACACTGCCGCTGAAGCATGCCAGCTACATTGCGCTGGTCCATTCTTGTCCTTACACAGTTTGTTTCTTAGGCCCCAGCTGAAAACGTCACCCATGTCTCCATCAAATTTCATTTCAGCAGCAATTTTCAAATAGGTGAAAGTTCACATACCTGGGAAGGATTAGACATGGTCTGCATCATCGAGATTGAGATAGAGCGGTAGAGAGCTGGATAAAGAGTCAACACGGAAAAGTAATTTTCTAACCTTCAGAACAAAAATAGAAGATGTTCTTAGTATCAAGAGGTGATCGGCCGTGGGTTGGAGGCAACTGGAAAGGGACAGCTGAGAGGATCCAGGCATCAGATGAGATCTTTGCCAAAGAGTTTAGCATGGCATCAAATGAAATCCCACTCACATGCAATGAGACCGATGGCGGTTCAATCTGTGCGGCTTTTACTCCAGTGAGCTCATGTTAGTCTAATTCTCCTGGCTTTCCTGACTCTCTTCTTGGATGGTTGTATTCTGAGAATGTTTTGAGATGTGTTTTTCCTGGGTACAGACACTAGGCCTCTTTCCCTCTTGAAACTTTAAATGCCCAAAGCAACCTTTCATACTGAATACTTTTAAAATAAGTGTCTTCTGACCTCAGAGAAGATGTAGACAGATGATAGACATATTTGTTCATTCCTTTTTACTTTCAGGACTCAACTTTTATCTATCACTTGTTATACCGAATAATTTTATGTATTTATAATTGTTTATAATTAAATACAAAATAATTTTATTCATTTATTCATGTGACCACTTTGCCTGAGTGTATGTATAGTATGTACATGTGTGCAGTGACCCCAGAGGTCAAAAGAGGGCATCGGATCCCCTGGAACTGGAGTAACAGATAATGTGAACCTCTATGTGGATGCTGGGAACTCAACCCAGGTCCTCTGCAAGAGCAAGTGTTCTTAACTGCTGAGCCATCTTTCCAGCCCATAAACTTTTATTTCATTTTCTTAATGCACTGAATTTACAAGACTATGGCAAAAGGAATTAATTGAAGACGATTTAAGCTGTAACATTGATTCAAATCCTTATTTTTTTACACCCCTCTTATCAGCGTCCTGAAGACTCACTCTTCTGGCAATGAGTTTTGAAACAGTGGTTGAAAGTGACTTGCTGTGTTCTATCCTAATGCTCACTGCAGTGGGGCATCTGTTACAGCATCATAATTCCAAGAATCATCTCAGTGTTCTTAGAGATGAGCACGAGGACTAGTTATGTCAATGAAACTAATTAAGAAAAGGTTCATAAAATACTAAGTACATGAAATGCCAAATTTATCTCTGGGATAAAAATCTCTCTATAAAGGTTGGCTTTGCTATATCCAGTCTACAGCTCAATTCTGAATTCTCTGACCAATCATTGACATAATATCCCAGAGGCTCATCAGACATCTGTCCCAAGTCTGCAAGAGTGACCTTAGTCAGAGGAGATGACTGGTGTTCCTAGAGGTGCGTTTGGGTTCTAAGGATAGCTTTCCCATAGTTGGATACTTTGTGTGATTTTCTGTTCTAGAAAACTCTTCCCTTTATGCCCCAGAAGTCATATGGTAGTACTATCCCAGTGATGACACGTATTTTAATCTCTGGAAATTTTAACAAATCCACATATGGAGCAGTGGCCCTTAGCTCTCAACACTACCTAGACAGCATGTGAAACAGATAGCTGGACCCCTATCTGTGGTGGCTTAAATAAGAATACCCCACCCCTACCCCCAGACACTGACATTTGGACACTCGGTGCCCAGTTGGTGGTGCTGTTTGGGGACTTCTGGGTGGTGTAGTCTCGCTGGAGGAGATATGTCAGCAATGACAGAGATTCCGGAGCCTTGCACCCTTCCCAGTTAGTTCTCTCTTCTTTATGCTTGCAGATCCAGATGTGAGCACTCAGCTTCCTACAGTCACCAAGATGCCACTTCCACACCATAATGGTCTTATATCTCTCTGGACTCACAAGCCCCAGAAAAATTCTTCCTTCAACAAGCTGCCTTGGTCATGGTGCTTTATTACAGCAACAGAAAGAAACTAAAACATCATCTAAATCCCAGACTGAGGAGAGCCTCCAAAAACAATACAGTTACTTGTATGTGCAAGTAACACACACACACACACACACACACAGAGAGAGAGAGAGAGAGAGAGAGAGAGAGAGAGAGAGAGAGAGAGACACACACACACAGGACTCAATAATACATTTTTTCCTCCAAGACAAGATTTTCCTAAATAGCCCTGGCTCTCCTGGAAATAGCTTTGTAAACCATGCTGGCCTCAACCTTAGAGATGCCTCTGCCTCCGCCTCCGCCTCCCAAGTGCTGGGATTAAAGGCATGTACAACCGCACCAGCTAATAAAATAAATCTTAAAATATTAAAGATTCTCATCTTGAACCAGTAGGATAAGAGAATTTGGGAAGGGGCCTGTATTAGAAACAAAGACTATAATTCTCTGCCTTATCAGCCAACACGTGGAAAAAAGAGGACAGTAATTTCTTGAGATTAGAGACTTTAAAACCATTATTTTGGGTGGAAGAGAGAGCTCCTTTGTTAAAAGCTTAGCTCTAAACAACAACAACAACAACAGCAACAAACAAACAAGCACACACAAAAAGACGATGTCTTGTACCAAGTCATCATGCTCACTGTTTTGTTTTTTGTTTTGTTTGTTTTGTTTTGCCTACTCTTTATGCTGGCATCCATTCTGTAGAATGGTATATTTAAAACTATTTCCCTTTCAATAGTCTTGAACTTGTTATTACAGAGTAAGGGTCTTGTTTCTCACAATGTCAGCAAAGGATTAGGTCCAGAACCCTCCTGTCACCCCAGGACACTGAAGTCTATAGCTATTCAATTGTCTTATATAAGATGGCATTGAATTTGCTTAGGAGTTATATGTATCTTCCTGTTCGCTCTAAATCATTTCTATATTATAAAATAAATACCCAATTCAATGTGAGTGCTATGTGAATAGATGATGCTTTATTTTATTGTTTCAAATGGTGATAGGGAAATAAAATTTGTACACGTTCAGTGTAGTTGCAACCACGTTTACTTTCTAAATTGTGTGCATGTGTGCATTCTTGTTATACGTGCACGTGTGTGTGTGCACATGTGTGCAGAGGCAGTACTTCTTTCCTTATTGCTCTGCTATTAAGTTTTTGAGACAGGATCTGTCAGTGAGTACAGAGTTTATTGGTTGGTAGGAAAGACAGACCTTCAAGATCCATGAATCTACTTGTCTCCACCCATTTCCTCTCAGTACATGAGTATGGAAACATGGGCTACTCTGATTGGCTTTTTACATGAGAGCTGGGGATTTGAACTCTGGTCCTCCTGCTTATATCACAGATGCTTAATCAAATGACCCAACGCTTCAGTGTTTTTCAATCTGACGTTGGTTGACTCTATGAGTACAGAATTTGCAGGAAGAGGGAACACTGGTCTTAGATGGGGCTTAGGCCACTATAGTTTTGAAACTTTTAAGTCTCACTGGTGATTCTAATGAGCAAGTAGGGCTGAGAGCGGCAGCTAAATTTGATGCTCATTTCTTAGAATCTGTTTTTTTTCCTATTTTTACATGAAGGTTGAGTGCAGTGAGAAAAATCTTATGCTAAATACAAAGGCAACATAATTCCAACTGCTGAATGCCGTGTGACCTAATTTGAGATTGACTCATTGACCTCACTATTCCATCAATAGCATCCATGGTTGCTACCAGATATCCTACTCATGGGGTTATGAATATCTCCTTCAAATGATTCTTATTGTGTATCAGAAAAAGGTAAGAAACAGGTCCACCACGCTGCACTCACAAACAGTTTTAATTTGTTCTACCCAGTCCTCAACAAGGTACTTATAAAAAGCTATCCGTGTTGAACAAACATAGAGAAGCTGAATAAACAAACGTGCCGTTCCTGAGAGCACTGGAGCCATAGAAAACAGTTTAGGCAAACCCGGCTCATGGAGCATTGATGCTATCCGGTGAGAGCCCATCAAACCGGGATTTGTAGGAAGTAGGATGCCATTATCATCCATCAGCTTGCATCAATAATGACACGATAGGACAAGGATGTGGACAATTAAAACAACATGTTTTATACAGACAAGCCACTGAAATCCAACACCCGGTGGGAACTGTCAAAGAGCCACAGGTGTGGTGCTCTGTGTCCATGCCCTGAAACTGTCCTTCAGAGCTCCTTGGGGGAGAGCAAAACTGTGCAAGAAGTTGTTGTTTTTGTTTTTCTGCCCTGAGGAAAGAACCCAAGGCCTCATGCATGCTAGACAAGTGTTCTACTTACTAGAGCTCTAGCCCTAGGGAGGTGTTTTGTTTTATATTTTCACTCTCTTTTAACCAGAGAGCTGAGAAGTTCTGGCTAGCACATAGACTATCCTGCCAGGGATGGTGACTCACTTGTTTTTTATCTAACAGTTATGTATTCCCAATGGAGTTCTTGCAGACAGATACGAATAAGTGTGGGAAGGGGCTTTCAAACGTTATGTGACATTTGAATTTTAACAATATTTTCAAAAACCAAAAACCTAATATGGGTATTGCCCCAGTGAAGCCCTGACATTGCAGATTCATCCTGCAGCTGGAACGTAGCAGCTGGCGTGCGACAGAGCCTCCTGTTAGAGCAGGTGCCCCATGCACTACTCAGATGACCCACACATAACAAAACAGGTAGACAAACTACCATGGGTATACCATTTGATTGTATGCAATGATATTTCTCACGGAGTAGTCCTGTTTGACAGCAGTTAAACCCAAACTAGGGTTCCCGAACCACAAGAATTAGGTCTAACTGGATGTGCACCTAGGGAACTATTTGCAGGTAAGACAAAGCAGAAGTCTTGTCCCTGGGCAGAGCTGCCTGGGAGGCTCAGCACCACAGCTGGTGAATTTGGAGGCCACGGGTGACTGCTCTGCTGAATGCAGAACAAGGGCAGAAAATCCCAGGACACATCGGTGTCTGAGACGCATTCTAAAGCTGGACAGATGAAACCAGATGCGTAGAGACTCAAAAAAACAAAAAAAAACAAAAGACGTAACACGGAGAATCGGCATGTGTGGGCGTGGGCACACATGGGTGTGCACACAAACAGAGAAAGGGAGGAAGGGGAGGGAAGGAAGGAGGGAGGGACAGAGACAGAGACCGAGAGACAGAAAGACAGACATCATATGTATCCAAAGAACAAAAGAATTGAGAATGAGGACATTCTGGTGCCTGGGTGCTAAAATCCCAGCCGCGTGGCCTGGGCAAGGGCTCTGTGAGAAGCCCAGGTTCTGCTCAGCGTCTTCCTCAGTTTGGAGAAATAAGCACCACAGGGCAAAGGTTAAACTTTCCCATTGTTTCTGGTCATGCTTTTTTTTGTAAGTGAAGCCATACTCTCTGCTAAGTTTCCTTAAAGGCATCTGCTGTATGCTTTAATGTTTTCTTCTGCTAAGATGATAGGCCAGCATCTCAGATTATCTTAATATGCTTAACTCACGTCAGCTCATAAAACTCAGACATTTTTAACCATAGTTTTTTACACGGCTTGTAGGCAGCTCTGGGTTAATCTACATCCATTCCTGCATCCTTAGAAGACGCCTGATAGTGCACTTCAATGCCCTTCATTACAAACTAGAAGGTATTAGCTTTCTTCTTCCCAAACACACGCCAGTGAGTCCTTGGTAGGAGCCCTTATCACCCGTCCTCATTCCCAAGGAGGGAAGGAGCTTAAGAAGATGGATCCTCACCGCATGATGCCTGGTGTTCTGTCCACAGAAGAAACCATCTTGCAGACTTATTTGCAAGCCCTGTGCCTTTCACCTTCTGAGTCACATTTGTTATCTCCCTTGTCACAGCAGCTGATTCAACACATCCTGGGTTATACCCTCCCCTTCATCTCATCCAGCAGCAGGAGGGCAGCTGGGATAAAGGTAGCATTTAAATCGGGGTGCAGAAATGACTTTGCATGTGGCTTTGAAGGCTCACTAAATATTCCTATAGCCATCATCCTGGCCACAGTTACTTGCTGATGAATGAGTCACTGGTGTTTTCTGAACACACAGGCTGGCGATTCCCCTGTAGCCGCACGCCTTCTCATTGTGAAAAGCCGCCTGTCTGAGAATTCTCCTTCACTGGTGCTTACATCAATGTGCCCCTAGTAGATCCTGAACAGCAAATATCAGCATCACTCCTGCCCGTAGATCTGACCCTGCTGTTGAGAGCAAGACTGAAGTGAAAAGGGCAAGGGAGCGTGGGCGTGGTGGATGTGAGGGGTGCCTCTGGGAGTGGACAATGCAGCTCAGGGGAGAGCACTTACCCAGCAAGAACAAAGCTCCACGTTCAATCTCAGTACCCAGGGGGAAGGGTAGTTCTGACCCTGCGTTTGAATGGAATCGGTACTAAGGTGTGGGCTTTGCTGCCCAAGGAGGGACTGGGAGACTGGATAAACAAAAGTGGCTTAGACAAAAGGTTGGAGAGGTGAAGCAAGCCTCTGCCAGGGTCTCAGTTGCAAGGAACACCGAGGCATCCTGATGGCTGGGTTGAGCCAACCGAAGGACCTGAGGCGGGACCTTCAAATGCATGCAGATGTGACAGGGGAGCCTCCTAGGTGTGGAAGCTGAGCAGCCACACAGAAGGACCCTTCAACACACTTAATGCTCAGCGGCCGCCTTCCTGAAACTCTGTAGACATTGAACAGGAGGATGGTGTCTGCATTTATACTGGTACAAAATCCTACGGTGTCTTTCAAGGCAGGAGGGACGATAGCTCTTTAAATGATAAAGTCCTAGAGGGAAACAGATATGGGGGGAACTCCATTGTATTCCATGACCTCCATGCTGTACCTCCTCACCCTGCTTGATATTTGCTTGACGCAGCCTTCATGTCCCAGAATTAGAGTACTTACAGTTGCTTGAATGTGTCCTTCAAAATGAATGTTGGAAACTAAATTCTCAGTGTATCAGTGTTGGGAGGTGGAACTTTTTGAGGTGGTTAAGTATCAGGAAGAGGGTACATTGTAACAGTATGAGCTCTCTCTCTCTCTCTCTCTCTCTCTCTCTCTCTCTCCCTCCCTCCCTCCCTCCCTCCCCATCCCTCCCTCCCCCCTTCCCTGCCCCTCTCATGTTATTCCTTCTGTCATGAGACAAAGCCCATACCAATCCAGCCCCATAGACTTTTCAACCTTAAAAACCACGAGTCAGACAAATTTCTGGTCCTTAACAATTTCTGTCTATGATACTGCTATAGCAACATAAATGAGGAGACACTATGGGCCATCTCCCTAAGACAAGACTTGGTTTATCCTTTCAAATGCAGCTTCCTCAGTAGCACCTGACACCTGTGTATCTGCAACTGAGTGAACAGGGTGGGGGCACCTCTAGGCCTCTGAAGAGACACGGTCTTCTGTCTCCGGGATCTCAGAGGAACTGATGGACTCAAAGGATGTGGGCAGAGTTAGGCAGGTACTAAGGTCTCAGCACGAAGCTCAAACAACTATCGCAGAAGAAGCCTGCATAGATGAAGGAGGAGCCCTGTGTCTTAAGCGGGTTTGGTGTTCTGGCTGATCTTGTACATTTATCAATCTGTCAGGGAACTGGGAGGCCGGGCAGAGGCCTCATGTGGGAGAGTCTCTGGGGAAGCTGAGGCAGGTAAAGGCAGCTTAAATAAGATTGGGGTTTGATGATTCTCAATTCTTTCAAAACTGCCTAAAGGGAATGTCCCAATTGACACACGATATGCCATTCTAAGCTGGCTGAGGTTCCAAAGGCAAAACTGAAATAAAAAAGTGCTGATTTGTTCTCACCCAAGGCAAGGGAAGCTGCTTCAAGAAGTTTACAAAAGCGTACACTGATTGAAAGTGCCCACGGGGCTCGATTCAAGATCTCACTAAGGAACCCACCCCTAACATATCAAGATTATCACAAAATAACTTTTACTATCTATAAATGTCCCATGCTCACTGTAACTTATAAGCATGGCTTCAATGCTGGTAGGTAGAGGTGTACTGACCCTGGTTTGATCCAGACCCCAATAGCAGGTCTGGATGCAGACCCATGAGACGGAACAAATACCTGATTCTGCATATAGCACTAAAATGACTCCTAGTGATACCCTGCTGTATTCAGTGATGTACAGATCAGTGCCTTGCTCAGCCATCACCAGAGAAGCTTCCTCCTGCAGTACCTGGGAACAAATTAGGAGACCCACATCCAGACAATGTGAGGAGAGTGGGAGATCTTGGAACACTCAGTCCCAAAGGGGATGCCTCCACTAAATCCCTTCCCCCTCATGGCTCTGAGAATTCTGTGGAAGAGGAGGCAGAAAGAGTGTAGGAGCTAGGGGAGATAGAGGGTACCGATTAAACAGGGCCATCTAAACACAGCACAACTGATGTACATTTTGACTCACAGAGACTAGGGAGCATGCACAGGGCCTGCAGGGGTCTGCACCAGGTGGGTTTCTAAGAGATTAGGGAAGTAGACATATGGTCCATCCCTAACTTAGACGCTAACTCTAATTGAGAACCACTTGCGAATGAACAATTAGTTATCTGTTTTCTCCAAGGGAATCTCACTGGGGCAACAAACCACTAGCAGTGGATGGCTAATACAACACAAACTGATTGGCATCTTTATTCCTGTCTGTGTCTCTTCATCTATATGTGGTTTTTGTATTTTTTTCCTTTAGCTCTTTTTCTTCTCTTTGTTTTGTCTTATTCTAGTTCATTTTATCTTAGTTTTTATTTTTACCATCCCTTAGGTGCTTGTTTGTGTTCTAAGGAAAGAGAGAAAGGGAGGGGTCACAGAGAGAGGTTGGGGGAGGGAAAAATATAGTCAAAATTTACTACGTGGAAAGATTAAAAATCTCATTTTCAAGAAAAGTAAAGCAAAGAAAAGAAAGGAAGGAAGAGAAAGAAAGAAAAGAAAACAAGTTAAACCAAGAAACCCCCTCCAAAGCTGATGCTGAGAACATGGTTCTTACTCAGAAGCTGAAGGTTAGAGTTGAAGATTTACCATTTATAGCCATTGCCAGCCTTAGAGGAGGCGAGATCCGTCTAAACACCAGATGAGTGGACCCATCACTGGGCAGGATCTAAGTTTCATTAAATAAGGAGGAAATACTTACCTTCTTAAGTGTTATTTTCTAGTTTACTTGAGGTATAATTTACAAATACTGAATATATATACATATATATTTCATACAACGTGATGTTTTGATATACGTACATACTAAAATGATCATCACAACCAAGCTAATTAACACGTCTATCACCACATGTCCGTCATCATGTGTTCATCTCCACGTACCCATCATCAAGTGCCCATCACCACATGTCCATCACCTGTATCCATCACCACATGTCCATCACCTGTATCCATCACCACGTGCCCATCACCATGTGCCTATCATCAAATGTCCATCACCTGTATCCATCACCACATGTCCATCACCTGTATCCATCACCACATGTCCATCACCTGTATCCATCACCACATGTCCATCACCTGTATCCATCACCACATGTCCATCAGCTGTATCCATCACCACATGTCCATCACCTGTATCCATCACCACATGTCCATCACCTGTATCCATCACCACATGTTCATCACCTGTATCCATCACCACATGTCCATCAGCTGTATCCATCACCACATGTCCATCACCTGTATCCATCACCAC